>NC_057799.1:21080767-21355305 GCF_018294505.1 Triticum aestivum
GCTCGACTTGTCGCTAAGGGTTATCGACAAGTTCAAGGGGTTGACTACGATGAGACTTTCTCACCCGTAGCGAAGCTGAAGTCCGTCCGAATCATGTTAGCAATTGCCGCATACTATGATTATGAGATATGGCAGATGGACGTCAAAACGGCATTCCTTAACGGCTTCCTTAAGGAAGAGTTGTATATGATGCAGCCGGAAGGTTTTGTCGATCCTAAGAATGCTAACAAAGTATGCAAGCTCCAGCGCTCAATCTATGGGCTGGTGCAAGCATCTCGGAGTTGGAACATTCGCTTTGATGAGATGATCAAAGCGTTTGGGTTTACACAGACTTATGGAGAAGCCTGTGTTTACAAGAAAGTGAGTGGGAGCTCTGTAGCATTTCTCATATTATATGTGGATGACATACTATTGATGGGAAATGATATAGAATTCTTGGAAAGTATAAAGGACTATTCGAATAAGTGTTTCTCAATGAAGGACCTTGGAGAAGCTGCTTATATATTAGGCATCAAGATCTATAGAGATAGATCAAGACGCCTTATTGGTCTTTCACAGAGTACATACCTTGACAAGATATTGAAGAAGTTCAATATGGATCAGTCCAAGAAGGGGTTCTTTCCTGTATTGCAAGGTGTGCAGTTGAGCACGGCTCAATGCCCAACCACGGCAGAAGATAGAGAAAAGATGATTGTCATCCCCTATGCCTCGGCCATAGGGTCTATTATGTATGCCATGCTGTGTACCAGACCTGATGTAAACCTTGCCGTAAGTTTGGTAGGAAGGTACCAAAGTAATCCCGGCATGGAACACTGGCTTCGACACAGATCTGGATGAATCGAAGTCACAAATCGGATACGTGTATATTTTGAATGGAGGAGCAGTAAGTTGGTGCAGTTGCAAGCAAAGCGTCATGGCGGGATCTACATGTGAAGCAGAGTACATGGCAGCCTCGGAGGCAGCACAAGAAGCAGTCTGGATGAAGGAGTTCATTACCGACCTAGGGGTGATTCCCAATGCGTCGGGCCCGATGACTCTCTTCTGTGACAACACTGGAGCTATTGCCCTTGCGAAGGAGCCCAGATTTCACAGGAAGACCAGGCATATCAAGCATCGCTTCAACTCCATTCGTGAAAGTGTTCAAAATGGAGACATAGATATTTGTAAAGTACATACGGACCTGAATGTAGCAGATCCGTTGACTAAACCTCTCCCTAGAGCAAAACATGATCAACACCAGGACGCAATGGGTGTTCGATTCATCACAATGTAACTAGATTATTGACTCTAGTGCAAGTGGGAGACTGTTGGAAATATGCCCTAGAGGCAATAATAAATGGTTATTATTATATTTCTTTGTTCATGATAATTGTCTATTGTTCATGCTATAATTGTATTATCCGGAAATCGTAATACATGTGTGAATACATAGACCACAACGTGTCCCTAGTGAGCCTCTAGTTGACTAGCTCGTTGATCAACAGATAGTCACGGTTTCCTGACTATGGACATTGGATGTCATTGATAACGGGATCACATCATTAGGAGAATGATGTGATGGACAAGACCCAATCCTAAGCATAGCATAAAAGATCGTGTAGTTTCGTTTGCTAGAGCTTTTCCAATGTCAAGTATCTTTTCCTTAGACCATGAGATCGTGCAACTCCCGGATACCGTAGGAGTGCTTTGGGTGTGCCAAACGTCACAACGTAACTGGGTGACTATAAAGGTGCATTACGGGTATCTCTGAAAGTGTCTGTTGGGTTGGCACGGATCGAGACTGGGATTTGTCACTCCGTGTAAACGGAGAGGTATCTCTGGGCCCACTCGGTAATGCATCATCATAATGAGCTCAATGTGACTAAGGCGTTAGTCACGGGATCATGCATTGCGGTACGAGTAAAGAGACTTGCCGGTAACGAGATTGAACTAGGTATTGGGATACCGACGATCGAATCTCGGGCAAGTAACATACCGTTTGACAAAGGGAATTGCATACGGATTGATTGAATCCTCGACACCGTGGTTCATCCGATGATATCATCGTGGAACATGTGGGAGCCAACATGGGTATCCAGATCCCGCTGTTGGTTATTGACCGGAGAGGCGTCTCGGTCATGTCTGCATGTCTCCCGAACCCGTAGGGTCTACAGACTTAAGGTTCGGTGACGCTAGGGTTGTAGAGATATGAGTATGCGGAAACCCGAAAGTTGTTCGGAGTCCCGGATGAGATCCCGGACGTCACGACGAGTTCCGGAATGGTCCGGAGGTGAAGAATTATATATAGGAAGTCCAGTTTCGGCCACCGGGAAAGTTTCGGGGGTTATCGGTATTGTACCGGGACCACCGGAAGGGTCCCAGGGGTCCACCGGGCGGGGCCACCTGTCCCGGAGGGCCCCATGGGCTGAAGTGGGAAGGGAACCAGCCCACAGTGGGCTGGGGCACCCCCCATGGGCCTCCCCCCTGCGCCTAGGGTTAGAAACCCTAGGGTGGGGGGGCGCCCCACTTGGCTTGGGGGGTAAGTTACCCCCCTTGGCCGCCGCCCCCATCTAGATGGGACTTGGCCGCCGCCTCCCCCTCCCAGGAGGCCTACATAAAGGGGGGGAGGGAGGGCAGTAGCAGAACAGCCTTGGGCGCCTCACTCCTCCCCTGCTACACCTCTCCCTCTCGCAGAAGCTCGGCGAAGCCCTGTCGAGACCCGCTACATCCACCACCACGTCGTCGTGCTGCTGGATCTCCATCAACCTCTCCTTCCCCCTTGCTGGATCAAGAAGGAGGAGACGTCGCTGCACCGTACGTGTGTTGAAAGCGGAGGTGCCGTCTGTTCGGCACTCGGTCATCGGTGATTTGAATCACGGCGAGTACGACTCCATCATCCACGTTCATTGGAACGCTTCCGCTCGCGATCTACAAGGGTATGTAGATGCACTCCTTTCCCCTCGTTGCTAGTATACTCCATAAATGGATCTTGGTGGGCGTAGGAAAATTTTAAAATTCTGCTACGATCCCCAACAGTGGCATCATGAGCCTGGCCTATGCGTAGTTACTATGCACGAGTAGAACACAAAGCAGTTGTGGGCGTTGATGTTGCCAATTCTTCTAGCCGCTACTAGTCGTATCTTGTTTCGGCGGTATTGTGGGATGAAGCGGCCCGGACCGAACTTACACGTACGCTTACGTGAGACAGGTTCCACCGACTGACATGCACTAGTTGCATAAGGTGGCTAGCGGGTGTCTGTCTCTCCCACTTTAGTCGGAACGGATTTGATGAAAAGGGTCCTTATGAAGGGTAAATAGAAATTGGCAAATCACGTTGTGGTCATACGTAGGTAAGAAACGTTCTTGCTAGAAACCTACAAACCACGTAAAAACTTGCGACAACAATTAGAGGACGTCTAACTTGTTTTTGCAGCATGTGCTATGTGATGTGATATGGCCAGAAGATGTGATGAATGATATATGTGATGTATGAGATTGATCATATTCTTGTTATAGGAATCACGACTTGCATGTCGATGAGTATGACAACCGGCAGGAGCCATAGGAGTTGTCTTTATTATTTTGTATGACCTGCGTGTCATTGAATAACGCCATGTAAATTACTTTACTTTGTTGCTAAACGCGTTAGCCATAGAAGTAGAAGTAATCGTTGGCGTGACGACTTCATGAAGACACAATGATGGAGATCATGATGATGGAGATCATGGTGTCATGCCGGTGACGAAGATGATCATGGTGCCCCGAAGATGGAGATCAAAGGAGCATAATGATATTGGCCATATCATGTCACTATTTGATTGCATGTGATGTTTATCATGTTTTTGCATCTTATTTGCTTAGAACGACGGTAGTAAGTAAGATGATCCCTTATGATAATTTCAAGAAAGTGTTCCCCCTAACTGTGCACCGTTGCGAAGGTTCATTGTTTCGATGCACCACGTGATGATCGGGTGTGATAGATTCTAACGTTCGCATACAACGGGTGTTGACGAGCCTAGCATGTACAGACATGGCCTCGGAACACACGCAATACACTTAGGTTGACTTGACGAGCCTAGCATGTACAGACATGGCCTCGGAACACGGAGGACCGAAAGGTCGAGCATGAGTCGTATAGAAGATACGATCAACATGGAGATGTTCACCGATCTTGACTAGTCCGTCTCACGTGATGATCGGACACGGCCTAGTTAACTCAGATCATGTTTCACTTAGATGACTAGAGGGATGTCTATCTGAGTGGGAGTTCATTAAATAATTTGATTATATGAACTTAATTATCATGAACTTAGTCTAAAATCTTTACACTATGTCTTGTAGATCAAATGGCCCACGTTGTCCTCAATTTCAACGCGTTCCTAGAGAAAACCAAGCTGAAAGATGATGGCAGCAACTATACGGTCTGGGTCCGGAACCTGAGGATCATCCTCATAGCAGCCAAGAAAGATTATGTCCTAGAAGCACCGCTAGGTGAAGCACCAATCCCAGAGAACCAAGACGTTATGAACGCTTGGCAGCAGCGTGCTGATGATTACTCCCTCGTTCAGTGCGGCATGCTTTACAGCTTAGAACCGGGTCTCCAAAAGCGTTTTGAGAAACATGGAGCATATGAGATGTTCGAGGAGCTGAAAATGGTTTTCCAAGCTCATGCCCGGGTCGAGAGATATGAAGTCTTCGACAAGTTCTTCAGCTGTAAAATGGAGGAGAATAGTTCTGTTAGTGAGCACATACTCAGAATGTCTGGGTTGCATAACCGCTTGTCTCAGCTGGGAGTCAATCTCCCGGATGACGCGGTTATTGACAGAATCCTCCAGTCGCTTCCACCAAGCTACAAGAGCTTTGTGATAAACTTCAATATGTAGGGGATGGAAAAGACCATTCCTGAGGTATATTCAATGCTGAAATCAGCGGAGGTGGAGATCAGAAAAGAACATCAAGTGTTGATGGTGAATAAAACCACTAAGTTCAAGAAGGGCAAGGGTAAGAAGAACTTCAAGAAGGACGGCAAGGGAGTTGCCGCGCCTGGTAAGCCAGTTACTGGGAAGAAGTCGAAGAATGGACCCAAGCCTGAGACTGAGTGCTTTTATTGCAAGGGAAGTGGTCACTGGAAGCAGAACTGCCCCAAATACTTAGCGGACAAGAAGGCCGGCAACACCAAAGGTATAGGTGATATACATGTAATTGATGTGTACCTTACCAGTACTCGTAGTAGCTCCTGGGTATTTGATACCGGTGCGGTTGCTCATATTTGTAAATCAAAACAAGAACTACGGAATAGACGGAGACTGGCGAAGGACGAGGTGACGATGCGCGTCGGGAATGGTTCCAAGGTCGATGTGATCGCCGTCGGCACGCTACCTCTGCATCTACCTACGGGATTAGTTTTAAACCTCAATAATTGTTATTTAGTGCCAGCTTTGAGCATGAACATTGTATCTGGATCTCGTTTAATTCGAGATGGCTACTCATTTAAATCCGAGAGTAATGGTTGTTCTATTTATATGAGAGATATGTTTTATGGTCATGCCCCGCTGGTTAATGGTTTATTCTTGATGAATCTCGAACGTGATGTTACACATATTCATAGTGTGAATACCAAAAGATGTAAAGTTGATAACGATAGTCCCACATACTTGTGGCACTGCCGCCTTGGTCACATTGGTGTCAAGTGCATGAAGAAGCTCCATGCAGATGGACTTTTGGAGTCTCTTGATTACGAATCATTTGACACGTGCGAACCATGCCTCATGGGTAAGATGACCAAGACTCCGTTCTCCGGAACAATGGAGCGAGCAACCAACTTATTGGAAATCATACATACCGATGTGTGCGGTCCAATGAGTGTTGAGGCTCGCGGAGGATATCGTTATGTTCTCACTCTCACTGATGAATTAAGTAGATATGGGTATGTCTACCTAATGAAACACAAGTCTGAAACCTTTGAAAAGTTCAAGGAATTTCAGGGTGAGGTTGAGAATCAACGTGACAGGAGAATAAAATTCTTACGATCAGATCGTGGTGGAGAATATTTAAGTCACGAGTTTGGTACACACTTAAGGAAATGTGGAATAGTTTCACAACTCACGCCGCCTGGAACACCTCAGAGAAATGGTGTGTCCGAACGTCGTAATCGCACTCTATTGGATATGGTGCGATCTATGATGTCTCTTACCGATTTACCGCTCTCATTTTGGGGCTATGCTTTAGAGACTGCCGCATTCACTTTAAATAGGGCTCCGTCGAAATCCATTGAGACGACACCGTATGAATTATGGTTTGGGAAGAAACTAAGCTGTCGTTTCTAAAAGTTTGGGGATGCGATGCTTATGTCAAGAAACTTCAACCTGAAAAGCTCGAACCCAAGTCGGAGAAATGCGTCTTCATAGGATACCCTAAGGAAACTATTGGGTATACCTTCTACCTCAGATCCGAAGGCAAGATCTTCGTTGCCAAGAACGGGTCCTTTCTGGAGAAGGAGTTTCTCTCGAAAGAATTGAGTGGGAGGAAAGTGGAACTTGATGAGGTGATAGTCACCCCTTCCGAACCGGAAAGTAGCGCAGCGCGGGAAGATGTTCCTGTGGTGCCTACACCGACTGGGGAGGAAGTTAATGATGATGATCATGAAGCTTCGGATCAAGTTACTACTGAACTTCGTAGGTCCACAAGGACACGTTCCGCACCAGAGTGGTACGGCAACCCTGTCCTGGAAATCATGTTGTTAGACAACGGTGAACCTTCGAACTATGAAGAAGCGATGGCGGGCCCGGATTCCGACAAATGGCTAGAAGCCATGAAATCCGAGATAGGATCCATGTATGAAAACGAAGTATGGACTTTGACTGACTTGCCCGATGATCGGCGAGCCATAGAAAACAAATGGATCTTTAAGAAGAAGACGGACGCGATGGTAATGTGACCATCTACAAAGCTCGACTTGTCGCTAAGGGTTATCGACAAGTTCAAGGGGTTGACTACGATGAGACTTTCTCACCCGTAGCGAAGCTGAAGTCCGTCCGAATCATGTTAGCAATTGCCGCATACTATGATTATGAGATATGGCAGATGGACGTCAAAACGGCATTCCTTAACGGCTTCCTTAAGGAAGAGTTGTATATGATGCAGCCGGAAGGTTTTGTCGATCCTAAGAATGCTAACAAAGTATGCAAGCTCCAGCGCTCAATCTATGGGCTGGTGCAAGCATCTCGGAGTTGGAACATTCGCTTTGATGAGATGATCAAAGCGTTTGGGTTTACACAGACTTATGGAGAAGCCTGTGTTTACAAGAAAGTGAGTGGGAGCTCTGTAGCATTTCTCATATTATATGTGGATGACATACTATTGATGGGAAATGATATAGAATTCTTGGAAAGTATAAAGGACTATTCGAATAAGTGTTTCTCAATGAAGGACCTTGGAGAAGCTGCTTATATATTAGGCATCAAGATCTATAGAGATAGATCAAGACGCCTTATTGGTCTTTCACAGAGTACATACCTTGACAAGATATTGAAGAAGTTCAATATGGATCAGTCCAAGAAGGGGTTCTTTCCTGTATTGCAAGGTGTGCAGTTGAGCACGGCTCAATGCCCAACCACGGCAGAAGATAGAGAAAAGATGATTGTCATCCCCTATGCCTCGGCCATAGGGTCTATTATGTATGCCATGCTGTGTACCAGACCTGATGTAAACCTTGCCGTAAGTTTGGTAGGAAGGTACCAAAGTAATCCCGGCATGGAACACTGGCTTCGACACAGATCTGGATGAATCGAAGTCACAAATCGGATACGTGTATATTTTGAATGGAGGAGCAGTAAGTTGGTGCAGTTGCAAGCAAAGCGTCATGGCGGGATCTACATGTGAAGCAGAGTACATGGCAGCCTCGGAGGCAGCACAAGAAGCAGTCTGGATGAAGGAGTTCATTACCGACCTAGGGGTGATTCCCAATGCGTCGGGCCCGATGACTCTCTTCTGTGACAACACTGGAGCTATTGCCCTTGCGAAGGAGCCCAGATTTCACAGGAAGACCAGGCATATCAAGCATCGCTTCAACTCCATTCGTGAAAGTGTTCAAAATGGAGACATAGATATTTGTAAAGTACATACGGACCTGAATGTAGCAGATCCGTTGACTAAACCTCTCCCTAGAGCAAAACATGATCAACACCAGGACGCAATGGGTGTTCGATTCATCACAATGTAACTAGATTATTGACTCTAGTGCAAGTGGGAGACTGTTGGAAATATGCCCTAGAGGCAATAATAAATGGTTATTATTATATTTCTTTGTTCATGATAATTGTCTATTGTTCATGCTATAATTGTATTATCCGGAAATCGTAATACATGTGTGAATACATAGACCACAACGTGTCCCTAGTAAGCCTCTAGTTGACTAGCTCGTTGGTCAACAGATAGTCATGGTTTCCTGACTATGGACATTGGATGTCATTGATAACGGGATCACATCATTAGGAGAATGATGTGATGGACAAGACCCAATCCTAAGCATAGCATAAAAGATCGTGTAGTTTCGTTTGCTAGAGCTTTTCCAATGTCAAGTATCTTTTCCTTAGACCATGAGATCGTGTAACTCCCGGATACCGTAGGAGTGCTTTGGGTGCACCAAACGTCACAACGTAACTGGGTGACTATAAAGGTACACTACGGGTATCTCTGAAAGTGTCCGTTGGGTTGGCACGGATCGAGACTGGGATTTGTCACTCCGTGTGACGGAGAGGTATCTCTGGGCCCACTCGGCTATGCATCATCATAATGAGCTCAATGTGACTAAGGCGTTAGTCACGGGATCATGCATTGCGGTACGAGTAAAGAGACTTGCCGTAACGAGATTGAACAAGGTATTGGGATACCGACGATCGAATCTCGGGCAAGTAACATACCGATTGACAAAAGGAATTGTATACGGGATTGATTGAATCCTCGACATCGTGGTTCATCCGATGAGATCATCGTGGAACATGTGGGAGCCAACATGGGTATCCAGATCCCGCTGTTGGTTATTGACCGGAGAGGCGTCTCGGTCATGTCTGCATGTCTCCCGAACCCGTAGGGTCTACAGACTTAAGGTTCGGTGACGCTAGGGTTGTAGAGATATGAGTATGCGGAAACCCGAAAGTTGTTCGGTGTCCCGGATGAGATCCCGGACGTCACGAGGAGTTACGGAATGGTCCGGAGGTGAAGAATTATATATAGGAAGTCCAGTTTCGGCCACCGGGAAAGTTTCGGGGGTTATCGGTATTGTACCGGGACCACCGGAAGGGTCCCGGGGGTCCACCGGGTGGGGCCACCTGTCCCGGAGGGCCCCATGGGCTGAAGTGGGTGGGAACCAGCCCATAGTGGGCTGGGGCGCCCCCCATGGGCCTCCCCCCTGCGCCTAGGGTTAGAAACCCTAGGGTGGGGGGGCGCCACACTTGGCTTGGGGGGTAAGTTACCCCCCCTTGGCCGCCCCCCCCCATCTAGATGGGACTTGGCCGGCACCCCCCCTCCCAGGGGGCCTATATAAAGGGGGGGAGGGAGGGCAGTAGCAGAACAGCCTTGGGCGCCTCCCTCCTCCCCTGCTACACCTCTCCCTCTCGTAGAAGCTCGGCGAAGCCCTTCCGAGACCCGCTACATCCACCACCACGCCGTCGTGCTGCTGGATCTCCATCAACCTCTCCTTCCCCCTTGCTGGATCAAGAAGGAGGAGACGTCGCTGCACCGTACGTGTGTTGAACGCGGAGGTGCCGTCCGTTCGGCACTCGGTCATCGGTGATTTGAATCACGGCGAGTACGACTCCGTCATCCACGTTCATTGGAACGCTTCCGCTCGCGATCTGCAAGGGTATGTAGATGCACTCCTTTCCCCTCGTTGCTAGTATACTCCATAGATGGATCTTGGTGGGCGTAGGAAAATTTTAAAATTCTGCTACGATCCCCAACATCTTCCCCGTGCGTGCTGTAGCACAGTCGCCGTGGCCTGAGAGGCGCAGAGCACGCTCTCTGCCACAGACGTGCCCGTGAGGCCGTTCCGTCGAGAGCTTGGCGTATCACCCAAGTCATACCAAATTTAGCCCTTGAACGGAACCAGTGGACCATCACGATGATGCCCAATCACCTAAACCTCCAGCCGACCACTGCCCCGCCGTAATCGCCCGCCGGAGTTATCCCGTATTCGGCAACCGCCTCGGGCCGGCTATAAATAGAGACCCCGAGCTCGCCTTCGACCCAGCACCACCCCTACACCTCACCAGAGCCGCGCCCAGCCACTAGGAGGACCTCGAGGAGGCCTTCTTCCCCGACTTCGGCCGCCCCGATTCGCTTCGGGCTCAGGCACGATTCTCTCCGGTGAGGGCACCCCCGCCTCCCAAACCTTGCCCGTAGCCTCCTAGTGCTCCCACTCTTCTGGCCCTAGCCTCAATTTGACGATTGCAGCCCTCGCCGGCGAGATCCATCACCGCCCGAACCACCGTCCGCCGGAGTGGAGGCCGCCGCCGACGATGTGCCCGCCGACGACCAACTCCACCACCCACAGACGCGGGAGAGCTCAGTGAGTCCGTAGGTACCCTCCTTTCCCCCTACTTCGTCGTGGATCGACGCCGGCGACCGCCGCGGTCCTCGGGCGCCGGTGTGCTCTGTTTGAAAGATTTAAACCTGACGGGTGGGACCCCCTCGTCAGCCTCTCCCCTTCTTATTCGAACCGTTTTCTGAAAACGCCTTCGGGCAAAATACGTGTTCCTTTGGGGTTTGCGTATTTCTAACCGAAACGTTTTCTGTTTTTATAAACTAACCCCTGGAAACTTTCTGTTTCATTACAGATTAGTCCCTGGACTAAAACCTTAATAACTTTTAAACAAAAGATGATTTTGAGTTGATTCTTTCTCTGTCATCTTTGTTTTTCTGTCTAGTTTTTTATAATATTTATTTGAAAAATATTTGGAACAAATTTTATGCACACTCAGTATTTACGTTAGTATGCGATTTCTTTATACCGTAGATACCGGAGGAGGTGACGGAACCGCGAACTTCGCCGAGCTAGACTCCGACTACTCCGAACCAGGGAAGCATGTTTGAACCATTGATATGATGAGTGTTTTGCATGTTTGCTTGAATAGTTAGTTCATGGCATGTTTATATGAGCATCAGTGAGTGTTATATTGCATGCAAGGCAACTACCAGTATGCTTCGAAACTTGATGTGATCTTTTGATGGGAGATAACATGATCATGTAGTGACATGAAAGGTGGTAAGATGGTATTGTTGAAGCATGCCAGTCTTATGTCAACCGTTAAACTCCCGTGTTAACGTGGATCAAGCCACGTTACCGTCTGTCCCCTTTTCGTGCTGCCACATGTTTTCTGCAAAGAATACAGTTTAGTAAGTTGCAAACCTCTTTCCTTGTACACACCAAATAGAGGGGCCGTGATGAGGGTTCCATGGCCCTGGATTAAAGCCCGTCATCCGGTCAGGGGGCATGGGTGTTTCCGGTTGGGACCGAGAGGGGGGCACCCCTTAGAGCGCGCGATATAAATTTGATCCCATGCTACACGAGGTTGTAGCCTCCCCGTCTTAAGGTTTTTCTTGAACGTTGCCTAGGGTGATTCCTGGCAGCGGAATGTGGAATGGGTGTGTACTGGTTAGATGTGTTTCTCCTAAAATACCGTAAACGGAACTAGTCCTTTGTGACTACTGAAATCCGTTGGCTGTGGTTAAAAAGTACAAACTCTGCAGAGTCAAAACCCATCCGAGTAACATATCCATTTCAGTATCAGTATCAGTCTCAACGTCCGTCTCAGCGTCAGTCTCTGTGTCAGTCTCAGTGAAAATCCCCGGTGAATAAACATGAGTGGTAAACCAGGTTGAATGTTATTCCTGTGGATTGACTAACCAGTTTAGTATTACGTACATGAGTATTTCCTTGAGATGATTTAAATTCATGAGCTACCTGAATTCGAATAACGAAATATAAGCCCTTTATGTGATGTCGCTCAGACGTCCGACTTTGGCACTCTTGTTATTTACTTTTGATATAAGCCCTTTATGTGATGTCGCTCAGACGTCCAACTGTGGCACTCTTGTTATTTACTTTTGATATAAGCCCTTTATGTGATGTCGCTCAGACGTCCGACTATGGCACTCTTGTTATTTACTTTTGACATAAGCCCTTTATGTGATGTCGCTCAGACGTCCGACTGTGGCACTCTTGTTATTTACTTTTGATATAAGCCCTCTATGTGATGTCGCTCAGACGTCCGACTGTGGTAGTCTTGTTATTTACTTTTGATGTAAGCCCTTTATGTGATGTCGCTCAGACGTCCGACTGTGGCACGCACTGTCGTTTATATTGCAATATGAGCCCTTTATGTCGTGTCGCCCTGACGCCCGACTGCGGCATTGTTAATTTATTTTTACCTTTCGAGGCGTCGCTTCAGACACCCGATCGGTCTTCAGTTATTTCATTGGGATTTCAGGAGGACTACTGCCTGACTTCCTTTTTATTTATCATGCAGTGCAATTTTTTTATCTGAGTGTGCATTACTAATCTGCTCATGTGCATCATGTTTGCATTTGTTATATCTTATGTCCAAACTGTCTTGCGAGTGCTTTCAAAGTACTCACCTGGCTTGTTGATTTGGCCAGATGTTGACGAAGGCGATCTTATGGATGAAGAGTTCGATAGCGAGTCCGACGCCTAGAGGAGTCCCAGTCAGTCCCGTGCGATCCTGGAATTGGTCACTTGTATTATATACGCTTCCGCTACCCAGAATAAAAGTCATCGAGCCTCACTCCGACGCTCGATGAGTTGTAAGATTTAGGAGTCATGTCACCCACTTCACTGTGACATATCCACCACCACTTTTATTACGAGTCAGTAGTTATGCCACCATACCCCTTTGTGTCATATCCGCCTTTATGTATAATATCGGCGTGCTTGTAATAAATTGTTGAGCAGCCTCAGCTCAACCCTGTATAATAGTACTTCTGGATTTCTGTATCAAGGATTTGTCTACCAGTAAGAAGGATTCTTCCATACTGGGCCGATAAAAGGGGCGGTTTCTCAATAAACGTTTTATTGGAAAACCGGTCCTGACAGCACTCTGGAAATCCACTACTTCAAATGTCAACTTTTCCTTGCAGTAATTCTTGGAATCACCGAAAACCACGTCAAGGGCGATCTGGCCGAGTGATTTGGCTTTCTTTCCAGGGATAACGCCATGGAAACTCATATTGCTTTCACTAAGTTTGGATATCGGAATGCCCATCCCCTTCAAGGTTTCAGCATAAAGGATATTCAGGCCGCTACCACCGTCCATTAGCACTTTGGTCAGTCGAGTGCCTTCAACAACTGGGTCGACCACCAACGCTTGCCTCCCAGGGGTGGCTATACGTGCTGGGTGATCGGACTGGTCGAACATGATGGCAGTCTGAGACCACTTCAAATAACTGGGTGTTGCCGGAGCAACCATGTTCACTTCTCTGTTGATAACTTTCAGTCGAGTTTTACTCTCAACATCAGCAAAAATCACCAGAGTGGAATTGACGTTGGGAAAACCATCATCATCTTCTTCCTTATCCTCATCCTTGTCCAACTCCTTTTCCTTCTCATTGGGTTGCTTTTCTCGGAACTGCTGGATCAGAACTCGACACTGTCGAGTGGTATGTTTAGGATAAATCAGATTACCTTCTTCATCCTTCTTGGTGTGAATGTGGCATGGTAAATCCAACACATCATTTCCGGCTTGATCTTTCACTTTCTTGGGGATCCAGGGCCCTTTGGGCTTCCCCTTGAACTTTCCTTGAGCCACAACTAAAGCTTCACCAGGAGCAGCTGGCTCGGCCTTACGCTTCTGTTTCTGATTGGAAGTACCACCACCAGTGTCCTATCCGACTGGTTTGCTCTTTCCACTGCGGAGTCGATCCTCTTCTTCTCCATTAGCGTACCGAGTGGCTATTTCCATCATCCGAGTCAGGGACATATCACCTGTCCGACCGAATTTTAGGACTAGCTCTCGATACTTAACTCCTTCCTTGAAGGCACAAACTGCTTGATGCTCAGACACATTTTCCACTATGTGGCGCAAAGTGGTCCACCTCTGAATGAAATCTCTCAGAGTTTCACTCGGTTTTTGCACGCAATGCTGCAATTCTGTTAACCCCGCTGGTCGTTTGCAAGTACCCTCAAAAGTTCTAACAAACACTCGGGCGAGTTCCTCCCAACTGAATATACTGCCAGGTGCTAACTGAGTCAACCATGCTCTGGCCGAGCCTTCCAACATCAGAGGAAGGTGCTTCATGGCCACTTCATCATTGCCGCCACCGATCTGTACAGCCGCTCGGTAATCCTCAAGCCAAGTATCAGGCTTGGACTCACCAGTGAACTTGCTGACTCCAGTCGCCAACCTGAAGTTGGGAGGAATCACTGCGGCCCTGATGGCTCTGCTGAAACACTCTGGACCTGAAACATGCACTCTGCTGCTAGTCGGGTGATTTTTGTCATGGCCCTCTCTGTGCGCCCTGTTCCTGTCAAGTAGACCTTGAACGAGAATAGATTTCGCATCAAAGCCCGGTTCCCTTGGGCCGACTGGTATTCTTCGCTCGCCACTGCGAGGGCGTCTGTCGTCATGCTGTCGAGGCACATATGATCCACTCCTCGGAGGGGGTGTGGGCACTCGACGACGGTCATCATGGCCGAGTCAGTGATCATATTGCTCGTGGTTTCTGTACTGATCCTGCCGGTACCCGTGACCCTCACGCCGCAGAGGCGATCTTGGTCTATGGGCCGACTGAACTGTATCTGCCATCACCGACCTGCTATGAATCCTATTTCGTGACTGAGACACTGCTGTGTTCTGCTCTTCGGCTGCCCGGAGTAGGGCCCGGATCTGCATCAAACCTCTACCAGCTTCCGACTAGGAAGGCTGAATTGACTCTGCTATTCGGGCTGCTGCTGTGAGATTTTGAATCGGAGTGCGGTATACCTGAGGTTGAGGCAGAAAAAAGCAGTCATCGACTGGATTCGGGGATCCACTGCCGAGCACGCTCGTCGAGAGCATGCTGAAGGTTCTCCAGCCGAGTGCGCTCAGCCAAGTTGGCCAGGCGCGCCTCCTCCTAGGCCCGGGCCTCAGGGGTTTCCCCAACGATGGGGGTATGAAGTGCATCCATATTGTGGCGGCGAAGCTCTTCCCTCTGCTGCGAATAAAGGGGCTCGGGGCGGTACTCCTCGTGAATGCGTGACGGATCGCCGCCACCATCACCGCCGTCGTCGCGGGGGAAGCCAGGAGGACTACGTGGTCCGTTGACCATCAAGACTTAAGCCGCGGGATCGCTGCTATCGCACTCAGATGCGGTCTCGACGGAGCCAGTCGGACAGGCCGTAGAGAGTTTCGTCGGGCTCGATCGCCGTGACTTGTGGGGTGGCCGACTGATGAGCCACCGCGTGTCTCACCCACCGCTGAAGCCGCGACCGACTGGATCGCTTGCGCCGGCGAACAACGGGGAGCGAGGACACCACGGGAGCCGATCGATACTGGGTCGACGGCTGTCGGAGAAGGACGCCGCGGACGCACGCGCGAAAGTGCGTCGCCCCGCGGACGGGGAGCGCCTCGACGTCGAGAGGAGCTTCCTGAAGCCAGGCGGAGTCGTCGGCAACGAAGACGAGCGCGCCGAGATGGATCTCGCGACCCACAGCCAAGCCACCGCCGGAAACCATGATAGTGGGAATCGGAAAAATCGCAACTTCACCAAAAAGTCGCTAAAGACACCTGCCCCACGGTGGGCGCCAACTTTCGTGGATCTAAGACTGACAGTAGAATAGGGGGTAGGCATGAGGAGGCAAGATCTCAGCTATGGTGAAGTTGTACACACAAGGTTTACGAGTTCAGGCCCTTCACAGTGGAAGTAACAGCCCTACGTCTCGGTGCCCGGAGGCAGTTGACTGGATTATATGTGTGTTGAATTACAGGGGGTGCGAACGCTTGTCCCTGAGGAGGGGGTGGCTTATATAGAGTTCGCCAGGCCCCTCCCGCCCTCAGTTACACAGGGTTTAATGTACATAAAGATAGGTCGTTCTGGTAACACCAATAATAAAGTGACATAAATGATCATGAAGTCTGTGGAGTAAACGCCCGACCATTGTTGTGCAGAGTGACTTTGGATCTTTTTCCTGTCGAGTGATTTCTGTTACGGTCGAGTGACATTGAATCCTTCCGAGTGGAATAGGTCAGGCCTATGGTCGAGTGGGTGATCCTATCCTTTGAATGCTTCTGACTTTAGGGCGATATCCTAGGGGAGGGTGTCTAAGTCAGGCCTATGACCCTACCCTAGGTATATAGCTTCATCAGTGTTGACACGAGCGCATCCGCCACCGTCATTGCTGGGTCGACAGCAATAGCATACAAATCCCGAAATTCGGCCCATAAGGGTTGGGCCCCTATCCAAAGATCGGTCCAAAAGCGACCCGAACGGCCGTTCCCAATCGAGAATTTTGCCCCCATGGCAAAAGCCGGTTTAATCGCCTGCAGGTCATTCCAGAAGTGGGAGCCCCTTGTCCTCCCTTCAAAGAAATTCCCGTTAAGGAAATATTTGGCCCTTAGGAGATCGACCCACAACCTCGTTGCTCCCTGGGCAATTTTCCAGATCCATTTACACATCAACGCGATATTTAGAAATCTTGAGTTGGTGATCCCAAGACCCCCCAAGGCCTTGGGTCAACAAACCCAGGCCCATTTAACCATATGATACTTACGGTTCGGACTAGTTCCTTCCCAAAAGAACTTGGCGCAGGGCGTGTCCAACTTTACATGAACCCCTTCTGCAAGCAGAAACAGGCCCATAGAAAACATGGGCAAGGAGGAAAGGCTCGAGTTCGTTAGGACGAGCCTAGCCGCTTTCGAAAGGAATTTACCCCTCCAAGGGCAGACCCTACCCCTCACCTTGGCAGACAAAGGATCCCAATCCTCTATCGTGGGACGTTTGGTGTCTATCGGTAGGCCGAGGTACGTAAACGGGAATTTGCCCACTTTGTAGTTGAGCAAATCTGCTATGCGCCTTCCCTCCTCCGGCTCTACTCCCATCGAGAGCACCTCACATTTGTGAAAGTTTATATTGAGGCCCGACATGAGCTCAAAACTAAGGAGAATCGCCTTGACCGTAGCTATGCTATGTTGATCCGGGCGAAACAGTAATAACGTGTCATCCGCATATTGCAGATGAGTCACCCCCACTGGAATGAGGTGACCTACCAACCCTTGGATATGGCCTGCCGCGGCCGCCTTCCAAAGCATAGCGGACAGCGCATCAACAAAAAAGTTGAACAGAAGAGGGGACATCGGGTCACCCTGCCTGAGTCCTCGTTTGTTCTGGAAGAAGTGCCCTACTTCTCCGTTCACCGAGACTGCAGTTTGGCCTCTCGAGACCAATTGCATTACGCGGTGCACCCAAACAGCGGAGAAACCTCGGCTAATAAGCACCTGATCCATGAAATCCCAATTTACCCGGTCATAAGCCTTCTCGAAGTCTAGCTTCAGCAGAACGGCCAGTTCCTTCGTGCGTTTGAGTTCGTGAACAATCTCCTAGAGGGCAAGCGGGCCCTCCAGAATGTTGCGGCCGCGAATGAACGCGGATTGATTGCGATGAATCGAGCGATGAACGATCGGTCCTAGACGTGTGGCACACGCTTTAGCGCAAATCTTAAAAGGAACATTGATGAGCGCGATAGGGTGGAACTGTCTAATGTTGTCGGCCCCTTGGACCTTCGGAATGAGCGATAAGAGTCCAAAATTAAGGCGAGCTATATCTACCGTCCCTCGCATAAACCCATTGCAGATCTAAAAAATTGGGTCTCTAAGAAGTGGCCAAAACGCTTGAACATAGCCACCGGCCACCCGTCCGGGCCCGGAGCCGTGTCCGTTTTCATACCCATCAGGGCCACGCCAATTTCTTCAGGGAGGAAAGCGAGCCCCAGCTCGTCATTTTGACACTCCAGGACTCGTTGTGAGGCTTCCCACACGTCCGCGCGAAGGCCAGCCCCTTGGGCCTCGCACGACCCCATCAAGTTGATGTAAAACTCATAGACATGGCGAGAGATGTCCTCTTGTTGCAACAGAAGCCCATGTTCTGATTGCAACCTGAGGATTGCGCATTTTCTGCGTCAGCCGTTTGCGTAGGCATGGAAGTACTTGGTATTAGCATCGCCTTTAAGTGTCCACTTGAGACCACTACGACGGCGCCAATATTCTTCCTCCGCGCGTAGTAACGCCTCGACCCGCCCCTCTAGAGCATAACGATGGGCTCATTCCTTCTTCGAGAAGACCCGAGCATCAGCCTGCGCATCAATCCTCGCTATCTCCGCGAGGATCGAAGCTCTGTGCACTTTGTCATTCCTCCCTAGATTGGCGCCCCACCCCTTGAGGCTTGCCCTGAGCCTATAACTCCCACGATGCGGCTATATCTCCCAGGTGTCGAGGCACGACTTAGAGGCATAACCGCATTGTGGTTTTGTCGCAAGAAGGGTCATCTTCACACAATCCCATGTAATGAACAAGAATGGGATAAAGAGTTGGCTTACAATCGCCACTTCACACAATACATAAATAAATCATACATCAATCAGAGTACACACATAGGTCCGACTACGGAACCAAAATAAAAGAAGACAACCCCAAATGCTAGATCCCCGATCGTCCCAACTAGGCACCACTACTGATCAACAGAAAACGAAACATAGTAACGACCAAGATCCTCGTCGAACTCCCACTTGAGTTCGGTAGCATCACTTGCACTGGTATCCTCGGCACCTACAACTGTTTGGAAGTATCTGTGAGGGGTCGACAAAGACAAAGTGTCTGACAAAAAGGCCCCGGAGAAGACAAGAGAGAAAACGAGGAGCAACGTTGCAAGTGTGGTTGGTCTCGAAACGGTCAACGAAAGCAAGGGGGGAGCGCGGCAACTACGACCGAACGCAAGTTTTTAAAAAAACAATCACGACAACGAGTGTCGATGCAATGCGGATGATGCGATGATGAATGCAACAAACAAATAAAACACACAACGATAACAAAAAATATGGAAGGCGACTGGAGCGTCGGTCTCGGGGCGTTACAACACTCCACCACTACGAGAGGATCTCGTCCCGAGATCTAGGATGGCACCGGAGAGAAACGGAAGAGGAAGAGGTAAAACAAAGTTGCTTCTTCAACAAACGAGAGAAGCCAAAGAACCTTGGAAGTTGAACAATTTCAAGAAAATAATACAACAAAGATGAACAAAGTTGAAAACACTCCGTTAGCAAGGAGAAACGTGGAACATTACGAGAACCTTGTAGGTTGAAAGACAAACAAAAATGGTTACGATGGACAAGAAGTACATGCAAGCACTCTGGTTGCAACAAGATGTACAAGGAACAATAAGGATCAATTACGACAAAACTCCGGTTGGAAATGGATAAGCACGAAAAGAACACGGTCCTCACAAACCGAGAAGATGAGTGAAGAGAGCAACATCACAATGCCCCCGGAAGAAATAAATAATAGAAGATAGATCCTTGGAATAAAGAATGGAGAAGAAAATGCCAACTTCTGCCACAACTAAGCTTGGAAAGCACCCTTCCAAGAAGGTTATAATGGAGTTGATGGAAAACCCACAACGAAACGAGTAAGCTTGTAGTGGACTTATGGAAAAAACATCTCAAGACTATGAGGTGACAGCCGGCCACTAATGGAAACCATTGATTTGATTGAGAGCACCAAAGAGATGAAAAACTTCTTCACCGAGATGAGAAGGAGAAAATTGGATCATAGATAAGCACCACAAATAGCTACATTCCTTAGGGAAGGCTGTAGGTGAAATATAACCCAATATAACTCCAACAAAAAGATTGATTGGTTGAAAAGATCTCTTGAACGAACAGAACATGATGGATTTAAATATGTCACTCTTGAAAACTTGTGAATCATGAAACGCGAAGGGAAAATTATCAAGAATGACATAACACCATCTCAAAAGATAAGGTAGAACGAATTGCACTTTCGAATGCAAGATGAAGAATGCTTGAACTCCTCAAAATAGAACATGTGTTGAGCACCCTGTTTAATTTTGTGTATAGCTTGGCGGATCATAATTCCGAGAGAAAACTTGAAGAACAAATTGAAGAATGAAAAGAATCCTTGACGAAACACCATGTAGAGCCTCCATGAAGAACTCCGGTAATAAAAGGATGATAAAAAGAAAGAGAAGTTGACAACACAAGGTGAAGCCTTGCAATGATTTGGGTGGAGCTTTGAAATGATATAACCGAGAAAACTTGGAACTCCGGAAAGAAAGATGAACAAATGAAAACAAGAATTTTGATGAACCTCCGGAATAAGGAATTGAATTTACTCGATGAAACAATAATAAGAATGACATTATGCTCATCCTTCACCAATTAAATTGATGACAAGCAATGGATTTGGCATACTACTTATTCTCGTAGAAAGGATTAAGATAGATATAGCACCAACTTGGGAAGGTCTTCAACGAACCACCGGTAGGATTGGAAAGAACGAAGGAAATGATACGATAATAAAGGAATAGGAATGTTGAACAAACCACCGGTAGGATTGTGAGATAAAAATGAATTGATACGATGCCAAACGAAGAGGAATCTTAAACAAACCATCGTAAAAACTGAAAATGAAAATAGCAAAGGCACAATTCACCGGGAAGAGTTGGAAAACGAAAGAAGATACTTGAGGGGATTTAGATACAAGTGAACGAATAGATGACGAGCTGATTAGAGAATACTTGAATGATGCACCGGAATAATATGGAGATGAACAAAGAGGCATCAATTTAGAATAATTGGAGAACGAGGCTGAAAACTTAGAACGAAGAAATCTTCTGAAATGATGGCCTTTGGATGATCAAGAAACGAAAACAACTCTGAAATGCTCCGGATGGGTAAGAAAAGAAATCTCACAATCGAAAATAATTATGAGAAGATCGCATAAGCTAGAACTGTGAATTTTGAAGAGAACGGAGCAAAATTTAAGAGAAACACTCCTTCGGTCTTCAAATGTTGAGAATGACGATGAGAAACACCACCATGAATTGTTGAGATACTCCGGGATGAAAATTAGAAAGATTGAACCAACAATGAAAAGAGTTTGAAAGATCTTGGAGAAAGACATTTGACTGATGATAATTCATTCTTACGTCTCCGGAAAGAATTAGAAGAGTTAGGTAAGATCCTGGGAAAAGACCTGTGGGTTAGGGCCCACTCAAAAGAAACACCGTTGAACAATTTAAAAGAGAGACTGCACCGGTTGAATTAAATGGCTTGAATGAGATAACAACCTCGAAATAACTTGAACGGATCGAGAGTGGAAACACGAATCTTCTGAGATATCTTCGTCACTTCGGATATGAATAAAGAGAGATGAACGATTAAGAGCTGCACCGGCATGAAAAAGCATTTGAAACAAGGAAAGGAATGTGATCAACACTGAAAGCTTGAATTTAGTCCACCGGAGAAGAAAAGGAATGAAAAATGATAAATTTGAAGAAAATCTTCATGAGAACCACCGGGTAAGAACATTGATTGAACAGAATGAAGGGACTTCACGTGAATAAAATGGATACTTAGTTAAGACATCTGATTCCTTGAAGGAAAAGGGTGGGAGGGCGGGAAAAACAAAGGCACCTTGGGACGGATGAAACAAACACAGTTGAGAAAACTTAGAGTTGATCTTGCGGATGTTGAAAAGATCGGATCCACTTGAAGAGAAGCATGCCGGTTGGAAAAGAATTAACATGATGACCTCGATGATCAAGAAGGATTAGTATTCACATAGCAATATAAGAACACCGCTTAGAATAAGGTATGGAATCAACACTTGCCATTGAAGCAACTCGAATACCACAAAACAAAACAAAGGATTGGCTTGCAGAATAAGCCGGAACAAACATATGATAGAGATTTCGTCCGAAGTTTTCGTGGTGGGGCCCACACGGGCTCGATCGTACAGCACCATCATGTACAAGGCAGTGCACATGACATACAAAGCGTCCCCGAGTCAGCATAGCCAAGGACTCTTTAAGACACTACGAGACCACAGTAAAACCAACCATGGAAAGGCGGACCACTAGACGTCGAACCCCAATCTCATATCATGCATTTGTCGGAAAGATATCCTAGGAGCTACTTGAATTCCCACATATAAACTCCCGAAACTTTCTGGTTATGCAATCAGGTGTTGGGGATACGGGGGACACAATATATCTCACCCAAACTAACAATACCTAGATCCAGCTGTATCCATCCTTCAACACATAACCAAGAAACCTTCGGAAATCATTTACCTCAACCTTCGAAAAGCAACCGTTATACGATTTATGGCAATACTCCCGAACTCCCGCCCCAGTACTGGGTGGCGTCGAGGTGATCTCACCAACAACTGCATAAAAGAGATTTTCGATGTCGGCGAAACTCAGGTATTCCAGAACTGCAACGATAAAATTTTGACGACAACACCTCGGAGCTCAACTCCCCGGGACACTACCACAACCCCTAAATGTCAGGAGGCACCAAGAACAATGTTCTCGTCACAAAACCATCGGAACGATTCCAAGATACCCGCGTGATCCTAAAAAAAAGTGTGAAATTTGGGGAGAGGAGAGTCAAAACATCTACGTCAGGAGGCCTCACCAGAGCGACGAAGGGACTGAGGAGTAAAAAGAATCCTACTCTCCGATATATATAATCCTAAGACTCAAAACATTTTTGTTCTAGACTCAACAACACCAGCGATTCGATCAAGCAGGGTGCTCCTAAGTCGGGGATGGCTCTGATTAGCAACTTGTAACTCCCACGATGCGGCTATATCTCCCACGTGTCGAGGCACGACTTACAGGCATAACCGCATTGTGGTTTTGTTGCAAGAAGGGTCATCTTCACACAATCCCATGTAATGAACAAGAATGGGATAAAGAGTTGGCCTACAATCGCCACTTCACACAATACATAAATAAATCATACATCAATCAGAGTACACACATAGGTCCGACTACGGAACCAAAATAAAAGAAGACAACCCCAAATGCTAGATCCCCGATCGTCCCAACTAGGCACCACTACTGATCAACAGAAAACGAAACATAGTAACGACCAAGATCCTCGTCGAACTCCCACTTGAGTTCGGTAGCATCACTTGCACTGGTATCCTCGGCACCTACAACTGTTTGGAAGTATCTGTGAGTCACGAGGACTCAGCAATCTCACACCCGCGAGATCAAGACTATTTAAGCTTAAGGGTAGGAAAGGGGTAGAGAGGTGGAGCTGCAGGAAGCACTAAGCATATCTGGTGGCTAACATACGCAAATAAGAGCGAGAAGAGGAGCAACGGAACGGTCGTCAACTAGTAATTATCAAGAAGTGATCCTGAACTCCTACTTACGTCAACCATAACCCAAAAGCCGTGTTCACTTCCCGGACTCCGCCGAAAACAGACCATCACGGCTACACACGCGGTTGATGCGTTTTAATTAAGTCGAGTGTCAAGTTCTCTACAACCGGACATTAACAAATTCCCATCTGCCACATAACCACGGGCAGGGCTTTTGAAAGATAATACCCTGCAGGGGTGTCCCAACTTAGCCCATTATAAGCTCTCATGGTCAACGAAGGGTATTCCTTCTCCCGGGAAGACCCGATCAGTCTCGGAATCCCGGTTTACAAGACATTTCGACGATGGTAAAACAAAACCAGCAAAGCCGCCCGATGTGTCGACAATCCCGATAGGAGTCGCATGTATCTCGTTCTCAGGACACACCGGATAAGCGAAGCGTACAGGTACCGACGTAACCCAAGTTGCCAAGGGATGGTCCCGCACGGTGCTCTAGTTTGGACCAACACTTAGACAAGCACTGGCCCGGGGGGGAAATAAAGATGACCCTTGAGATGCGCGACTCCGAAGGGAAAAAGGCTAGGTGAGGCAAATGTAAAACCAAGGTTGGGCCTTGCTGGAAGAGTTTTATTCAAAGCGAACTGTCAAGGGGGTCCCATAAATCACCCAACCGCGTAAGGGACGCAAAATCAAGGAACATAACACCGGTATGACGGAAACTAGGGCGGCAAGAGTGGAACAAAACACCAGGCATAAGGTCGAGCCTTCCACCCTTTACCAAGTATATAGATGAATTAATTAAAACAAGAGATATTGTGATATCCCAACATATCCATGTTCCAACATGGAACAAACTTCATCTTCACCTACAACTAGCAACGCTAAAAGAGGGGCTGAGCAAAAGCGGTAACATAGCAAAACAACGGTTTGCTAGGAAACATGGGTTAGAGGCTTGACATGGCAATATGGGAGGCATGATATAGCAAGTGGTAGGTAGCGCGGCAAAGCAATAGAGCGAACAACTAGCAAGCAAAGATAGAAGTGATTTCGAGGGTATGGTCATCTTGCCCGAAATCCCGCTAGGAAGAAGAACGAGTCCATAAAGAAGACAAACGGATGTAGTCGAACGAATCCTCACAACTCCGGAACGAAACAGAAGCTAACGAGAGAAGCAACCTGGAAAGAAACAAACAACATAGTAAACAACCACCACATGAACATGGCATGATGCACAATCAAGTATGATGCATGTCCGATTTAATGAGCATGGCATGGCGAAGTGCACAAACAATACTACAAATTAAGTGGAGCTCGGTATGCAACGAGTTGCATATTGACAAAACACCACATCAATTATTTAGTTCTCTCTCGGTTATGTACCCAACAATATTAAATGTTGATTAAGATGGCAAGAGGTGAGGCATAAGAAAACTACCTATCTAGGCAAGTTTTAATGAGGCCGGAACGACGAACAACAATTCCGGAAAATCCTCATGTCCATATTAAGAATTCGGTACTGTTGTGCCCTAACCACAATTTTAATGTTGTTAAACAGCAAAATAAAGTGCACCAAGTTAATCTAGGCATTTTTCTACCCCATTTACATATATAGTTTATTTAAAATGGAGCTACAGTTATTTAGTTATGAAATAAAGCATTTTAATATGGCATTTAGACAAAATTAAATAAACAGCAAGTTTAAACATTTTAACATGGGATGATAGTGGCATATTATGAAACTAGACAAAATTCTAAGCATTTTACATATTTAAAACATTTTAATCCGATGCACCATTTGTGAGTTATTAAATGCATGATCTAGAGGGTCTTTTCTGTAAATCTGTAAACTCCTGGATAATTAGGAAATTCGCATAACCCAAAAAAAACGAGACATGGGCCGAATCTGGTGCATGTTGGGCCAACAGAGAGGAGCTGCTCACGTCGGGCCTTGAGGCCGAATCTGGATCGACTGGGCTGCGAGCGAAGCAGAGGAGGCCTCGCGCGGCGAGTGCCGCTCGTCCAGGCTGGCGCTGGACTGGTCAACGCGGGGCGGGGTGCTCGTTTCCCTCGCGTACAGAGACGAGCGAGCGAGGCAGAAGCAGGGCTCGACGGCGGCAGCGGGGACTTGGGGCACCGAAGGTGGGGACGGCGACGACTTGGCGAGGCGGCGCTGGCAGGACTTGGGGACGAGCTCCCGGCGACGAGGGATGCAGGGTTGCGAGGCGGCGGCGCTCGGGCAGACAGGAGGAGCGGGCGCGAGGGCGTCCCTCCCTGGAACGAGGCGGGGGCGATGGGAACCTCCAGGAGATCCATGGGCGGCAGGCTCCTGCAAAAACGGCGGCGTCACGACACCATCAGAGAGAGTGAGAGAGAAGAAGTGGAGGAAGGAAGGAGAGGGGCGACGGGGCTGGTCCTGCTGGGGGCGCCTGGTCTCGGGTCGTCGGCGCAGGAAGTAGAGGGTGAGCAGGAGAGTCCGGTGTTGGGGGCTTGGGGAGGTCGATCCGGGCCGGATCCGGTCGCCTCCGAGGCTTGGGCGCAACGGAGCTTCGAGCTGGAGGCGGCGGACGGCATCCATGGCCATGGCGGCTCCCTGTTGCAGCGGTACAGAGAGAAAGAGAGACGCGTGAGAGAGATAAGTCGGGAGATAGAGAAGAGAAGAGGGGAACGGGCATGCGCAGCTCACCGGGGTTCTTACCATGCACGCGAGGCATGACGGACGGAGCAACTCCAGCGGCGCTCGAACGAGGAGGCAGAAGTGGGGCGGTGCTCCAGTGGCTTAGGGACAGGAGCAGCGGCGGCATCCGGATGGGCTCAGCGGCTGGACGCGGGGAGGAGGCGATGGAGAGGACAGGGAGGCGCTGGATCGAGCGAGGTGGACGGCGAGGGGATCTGGAGGCTGTAGGTGGCGAGCGATGGTTGGGGAGGGATGGATCCCGAGGGGGATTTGGTGAGCGGGTGGCGGCGGTAGGGGGGACAAATGTCCTAGGATTTAGGGTTAGTCTTTATAAAACAAGTGAATTTTTTGATAGGGGTATTTGGTGAAGGAAATATGCCCTAGAGGCAATAATAAAGTATTATATATTTCCTTATATCATGATAAATGTTTATTATTCATGCTAGAATTGTATTAACCGGAAACATAATACATGTGTGAATACATAGACAAACAGAGTGTCACTAGTATGCCTCTACTTGACTAGCTCGTTAATCAAAGATGGTTATGTTTCCTAGCCATAGACATAAGTTGTAATTTGATTAACGAGATCACCTCATTAGGAGAATGACGTGATTGACTTGACCCATTCCGTTAGCTTAGCACTCGGTCCTTTAGTATGTTGCTATTGCTTTCTTCATGACTTATACATGTTCCTATGACTATGCGATTATGCAACTCCCGTTTACCGGAGGAACACTTTGTGTGCTACCAAACGTCACAACGTAAATGGGTGATTATAAAGGTGCTCTACAGGTGTCTCCAAAGGTACTTGTTGGGTTGGCGTATTTCGAGATTAGGATTTGTCACTTCAATTGTCGGAGAGGTATCTCTTGGCCCACTCGGTAATGCACATCACTATAAGCCTTGCAAGCATTGTGACTAATGAGTTAGTTGCGGGATGATGTGTTACGGAACGAGTAAAGAGACTTGCCAGTAACGAGATTGAACTAGGTATCGAGATACCGACGATCGAATCTCGGGCAAATAACATACCGATGACAAAGGGAACAACGTATGTTGTTATGCGGTCTGACCGATAAAGATCTTCGTAGAATATGTGGGAGCCAATATGGGCATCCAGGTCCCGCTATTGGTTATTGACCGGAGACGTGTCTCGGTCATGTCTACATAGTTCTCGAACCCGTAGGGTCCACACGCTTAACGTTACGATGACAGTTTTATTGAGTTTTGATGTACCGAAGGAGTTCGGAGTCCCGGATGAGATCGGGGGCATGACGAGGAGTCTCGAAATGGTCGAGACGTAAAGATCGATATATTGGACGACTATATTCGGACTTCGGAAAGGTTCCGAGTGATTCGGGTATTTTTCGGAGTACCGGAGAGTTACGGGAATACGTATTGGGCCTTATTGGGCCATACGGGAAAGAAGGAAAAGGGCCTCAAGGTTGGCCGCACCCCTCCCCTTGGTCTGGTCCGAATTGGACTAGGGAAGGGGGGCGCCCCCTTCCTTCCTTCTCTTTTTCCCTTCCTCTTTTCCTATTCCATATGGGAGGTGGAATCCTACTAGGACTAGGGAGTCCTAGTAGGACTCCACACTTGGTGCGCCCCCTCCTAGGGCCGGCCTCCTCCTCCCTTGCTCCTTTATATACGGGGGCAGGGGGGCACCCCAGAGACACAACAATTGATCCTTGAGATCTCTTAGCCGTGTGCGGTGCCCCCCTCCACCATATTACACCTCGATAATACCGTTGCGCAGCTTAGGCGAAGCCCTGCGTCGGTGGAACATCATCATCGTCACCACGCCGTTGTGCTGACGAAACTCTCCCTCAACACTCGGCTGGATCGGAGTTCGAGGGACGTCATCGAGCTGAACGTGTGTAGAACTCGGAGGTGCCGTACGTTCGGTACTTGATCGGTCGGATCGTGAAGACGTATGACTACATCAACCGCGTTGTGATAACGCTTCCGCTGTCGGTCTACGAGGGTACGTTGACAACACTCTCCCCTCTCGTTGCTATGCATCACCATGATCTTGCGTGTGCGTAGGAAATTTTTTGAAATTACTACGTTCCCCAACATTTGGTCCCTCCGATCTTAATCGGATGGCCTGAAAAAAAAATAGGGTAGGAGAGTCCAACGAGAAACCGATCATGATTTAGGGATGTTAGGGGATGATCCGGACCCATCGGTATCAACAACCCGGGTCGGGTTCAGGACAATTTTCGGAAGCGCGCAAGAGGTGGTCTGAGAGGAGTCGACAAAGACAAAGTGTCTGACAAAAAGGCCCCAGAGAAGCCAGGAGAGAAAACGAGGAGCAACATTGGAAGTGTGGTTGGTCTCGAAACGGTCAACGAAAGCAAGGGGGGAGCGCGGCAACTACGACCGAACGCAAGTTTAAAAAAAAACAATGTCGACAACGAGTGTCAACGCAATGCGGATGGTGCGATGATGAATGCAACAAACAAATAAAACACACAACGATAACGAAAAATATGGAAGGCGACTGGAGCGTCGGTCTCGGGGCGTTATAGAGCCGTCCCCCGGCCGCATTCCAGAACTCCATCAGGCCCCGCTGGGGCCCAGCCTGATTAACGCACGCCCACCATTTCTCCTTAAAGATCTCTTCGAAGCCTGGCACTTCAAACCAGGCCATTTCGAAGAAAAAACGAGGGTTGCGTCGCAACGTGTCCTTCCCCGAGGAGTAGACTAGCGGGACATGGTCAGAGCCAATGCAGGTCTCCGCAACCAAAGTGCAGAGAGGGTAACCAATTTCCCACTCCGGTGACATGAACACCCGATCCAGCACCGAGCGGACCGGGTCAAGTTGCTTGTTTGTCCATGTAAATCTCGCGCCCGACCTGGCCACTTCCCTTAGGGCCATGGAGGCAATTGCAGTATTAAACATGGACACCCGAGGCCAGTTTATGTTACTGTTATTTTTGTCCGCTCCTGACCTGATCAGGTTGAAATCCCCTCCCACCAGGACAGGAAGGGTCGCAACAGTCACCGTCGTAACTTTAGCTTGGAGTTCTCCCAAGAACTCCGCCGATCGAGAGTGATCGGCGCCCGTAGACCTATATGACAACTAACTCGCGAAGCGAAGCACAGATGCAAAAATGGACAACAATGAAAAACGTACCAATGTCCCAAGCGATAATATCATACAAGGCGTGGCTTAAACCCATCAGCATGCCACCCGAGTGCCCAACCGCGGGTACATGCTGCCACTCAAAACGCTCCAGCGGGTCTAGAGAAAGCAGGTCGTGAAAACGGAAGTCCGCCTTGATCGTTTCCTGTAAACCTACGATATCGACATCCTCTTTGCGCATATACTCCTTCAGCTGGGTTCGCCGCCCCGCGTGACCGAAACCACAAATATTTCAAAACAAGACACACATCTAGATAATGCGGTTGCGCAGCCGGACACCTCTCGAGGTGACCGCTTTTGCCACGCGCCTCACCTTGCCCCTGCAAGGCGAGGGAGAGGAGGCAACCTCTGTTGCCTGACCCCCCTCTTCGGGCACACAGAGAGCAGCGACGACCCCTCCCTCGGGGTGCCCCATCCTCTGTTCGGCACGTGCTGCAGCCGTAGCCGCAAGCACTGCCTGTGCTACCTCCTTGGCGCGGACGAGTGAAATCAGCCCGCGAGCCCCACCCACGCAAGAGGGGTCAACACCGCTCGCTTCAACACCTCTTGCAGATGATCATCCGAGAAGGAATCTAAAACCGTAAAGCGGCGGCGGGGGGGGGGGGTGGATTACCTGAGATCTCCATGTTCTTCTGCGCTTGGAGGAGTTGTGCCCTCTGCAGGGACGACATGTTGCCCTTGGCCCCCTTGGAGCGCGCGCTTGTGCGCACCGGCGCCGCCGGCACCGTCTTGGTGCGCTTGGCCTTGGAGATCAGCGTCGTCTTGGAGGCCTCTTGCAGCAGTGGGTCAACGAAGGGAGGCGCAGTCGGGGCCGCCAACGCCATGACGGACTGTCGTGGAGTGGGAGGCGCACCCAGTGGCTCCATCGCACGAACCGCCTCCGCGCTGACCTTGCGCACCGCCGTCTTCTTCATCAGTTTCACCGAGCCGCTCAAGGTGGTGCCGCGGCCGCCTGAGGCAGGGGACCGGGCCGGGAGGAGACGCGAGGAGCTGGGGGAGAGAGCGAGCGGGGAACGACCACCACCCGCACCCGCTGTCGCAGCAGGGGCCGCGCACATGGGAGGTGAAGACACCGAACGCAGGTTGGACCCGTACTGGTTGGGGATTGAGAGCGCCATCCCAGCAGAACCCATCTCCTCAGTAGCCGGCGGCACCGCCGCCCCCTCCGCCGGCGCAGCAGGGCCCGGCACAGAAATCCCAAGCTTGTCCCACGCCGCCGTGTCAATGGAATCATCCTCCTCCATGCTTGCATCGTGCTCTTGGTCCTTGTCCTTGAACTTGTCCTTGTCTTGGTCACCCGGGCCCCTACCGCTAGAAGGAGGAGGTGGAGGTGGGAGGGCAGGGGCCGCCTGGCATGGGAGGTCCATCTCCAGCTCGAGCTTGATGTTGTAACCCTCACCATTGAACCAGATCTGCACCGATCCACGCAGCTTGGCCGGTGCATGACAAGCAAAGCGCATGCGCACCAAGCCCGAGCGGATCAAAGACAGCTCGTCCACCACCAAAGGCCGGGCTATCATGGTCGTGGCCGCCATCAGACGCTCCACGCGCCTCTGCTTTGGAGGGATGCCCCACAACTTCACCCACACATCCGGCATGGACAGCGCCTTGGGCTCGGCGAGGACCGCGTCACGGATATCAGCCGTGATATTGTTGATGGAGAGAAAGAGCTTGCCGCTGCGCGTTGCCATCCTCAACATGACCGGATCAGGGAAGGCCACCGAGAAACAATCCGTGTCGAAAGGGGCCACCTGCGAGTCCCACTCGCCCTCGAAGAAATGAGGGAGCTCCGCCTCCAGAATCTCCTTGGACAGCACATCGGGCGCCGCCCACACCAGGGCCGCGTTGGCCCCCAGCAGACCCGTCGACGCCGCATCCGCCTCCTCGGGGTACTGCAAGCAGAAGAAACTACCGCCCGCAAACGCGTGGCCCATGGACTGGAGCATCAGAGGCTTGCCGCGCGTGGGGCAATAGGCCGTGGCGTTGCCCTCCTAGCTGCAGAGCACGCAGAGCTGCTTGAAGGTGCAGTCGTTCTGGTAGTGGCCCGTGCGCCCGCATTTGAAGCACTCTGGCCCATCCGCCTCCTCAACGGGGATGGGCTCCGCCGCCGTGCCCTTGGAGGAGGAGGGCTTAGAGGACGCCGTTATCGCCGGCTTGTGCTTCTTCTGCTTCTGCTTGGTGAAGGGGTCGCCGACGCGATCGCCGCAGTGGGGGTAGAGTGCCTCCTTGCGCTTGAGCTCCAACCCCCGTTTCTTGTACTCCTCCTTCTTCTTCTTCTTACGCTCCTGCTCCTTGAGCCACCAGGGAGGGGGTGGCCCCCAGCCACCCTCCTCGCCGGCGCGCTCCGCCGCACGCACCTTCGCCTGGGCTCACAGATCCCGCTCGCGACGCCGCTCCACCTCCGGATTCGGCTCCGCCCGCTTTTCCGCATGCCGGTCCGCCTTAGATCCCATGGCTACGACCTCGGCGAAGGAGCGGACGAGAGGAGGGGGAGGGGAAGGAGGGGAGAAAGAGCGTGCGGATCCGGCAAAGCGGCGCACCTCAGATGTAGTGGCTGGAAACCCTAGAGAGCAGTCTAGGGCGCCCCGGCGGATCCAGAGCCACTTAAGTACCGGGCGCGCCTCAAGCGGGCCAGGGGAGCCAGGCCTGGGGTGAACAGCACAGCCCACATCCGCCCGCACCGCTTCCACCGCTGGGGAAACAACCTGGGCCGAGCCCGGCACACACGGGTCCATGCGGCCCACGGCCTGAGACTGGCCCAGCGGCCCATCCCGACCGCCCGAGCCAACCCTAGGCCAGGGCTCGGGCATCTCCGCCGCCGCCGCCCGCGGCACCACCGGCGCCGCCGCCCCGGGCTCCGCCGCCGACGCCAACGAAGGCACCAGGTCCCACAGGTGAGAAGCAGCCGACGACGAGGCCACCGCTCCGCCCGTCGCATCCCGCACTGGCCGCGCCCGCGACGCCTCCGCCGCGCGCTGCTGCGATGCCCGGCACGACACCCCTGGTCGGCGAGCACCACGGCCGCCGGGCGCGAACGCGCTGCGCCACCCGGCTTTGAGCGAGCCCCCAAGCTCCTCAGCCCGAGCCATGAACTCGCCGACCGACGGCAATGCACCGTCACTGCGCCTAGCGACGCACGCGCCATCTTCCTCCTCCGAAACCTCGCCGTCACTTACCTCGGCCAAAGCCCAGAATTTGCTCCCCACCCAGCTCGGAGACGCTGCCGCGCCCGAGGCCGGTGCCGGGGACGCGCGCGCCGGCCGCCCCGACACCCGCACCTCCGACTCGCCGGGGCCAGCGGCCAACGCCACGTCGCCAGCCCCATCGCCGCCCGAGTCGCCAGTCCGTACCAGAGCCGTTGGAGCCATCCTCCTCCGTATCTCCCGTGAGGCCACAATCTCGGACTGAAGTTGACTCAAGGTGAAATGAATGATCACAACATGTTAAAATGATGTACTCGGGATACCATGTAGCAGCTCTTTATATATGTATGCTTCTTCAGGGATATCATTCGCATTATTTCTGTATGATAGTACTCCTTCATCTTCACATTCGTTTGGGTCATGTGAGATTTTGGAGAAAACCAAATCCAAGCCCATGCTTCAGATAATTCACCTTGTTTGCAGCTTGAGTCAGAATTTATAAGACCAGAAAACCAATCTGCAGCGAGGCAGCAAGGCAGTTTATAGTACGTTTTCAGGTTTTGGATTTAACGTGTGGAGTCCAAGAGATGATATGGATTAGAGACATTTCTTGACCCACCAAACCATAGAAACCCAGTGAAATCTGGAATTCGCTGAGAGATGTCAAGCACATCTACTGACGACCCTCCGATTGAAGCACGGGCTCGTTGGAGGTTGTGATGGCGTGGCGTTACATTGTCGATGGTTCAGCGAAGAATATGTGGGAGCAACCAACAACCATATTTTAGTCATCGGAAAGTCCTCTGTAGGCGTATTACTGTTCTTCAGCGGTCCCGAGGCTTCTTTTTTTCATTCTCCGAATAGAGCATCGTTTCTTAATGATGGAACCATGCATGTTTGTTCAGGATCATTAAATCAGTAGTTTACCAGAAAATTGAAGAAACAGTTCGCGCTTAGCTGCGCTAGTAATTATCTAGCATTGGTTCTTTTCAAAGGTGTAGTGGTTCTGTGTGACCAGAGTATGAAGTGCAATGAAGGATAACATCTCATGGTATGTGGTTACGGTTATCGTAGAACTACTGCAACCCTGAGCTACTTTTGAGTAAATTCCTGTGACTGGCCGGATATGTTGGTCATCGTTCAGGGGTTGAAGTTCTGCATATCCAATTTTTGCATTCGGTGCTCCTCCTATCCAAACGTTAACTCTATTAGATGTGTCGAATTCTTCTCAATGATTAACAAACAAACAACTTATGATAAGTAGATGATACATCGCTCTGCACAAATTGGATCGGTCCCGCCTGGTTTCCGTACGACACGCGCTTGTGGCCGTTTTCCGCCTTTCTCCCACGTTTCACACCCTACTCCCTTGCCGACAACACATACAACCAGTTAACTCACTTCTGCCACAGACTTAATAGTCACAAAGGAAATAAAAAGTCACTTCTGCCGCATTTTCTTAGGGCATCTCCAAGGATAATGAAAAATGAATTTCATTATTTTCTTGAAACGTTTATTCCACGGTTTTAAAAAGGGAAAAATACAGAGTAAAGAAAATGTTCGATCAACTTTTAGAAAATGTTTGCACCATTCAAAAAAAATGTTGTGACATGAAAAAAATGTTCACGGATTTCAGAACTATGTGCCTGATATTAAAAAAATACAATTCATGTAATTCAAAACAAAATATAACAATGCATGTTACATTTAGAAAAAGTTCATGTGTATTAAAAATAATTCTGGTGACATTAAAAAAATGTTTCTCGATTATAAAAAAGTTTATTATTGTACCAAAAAAACATGTTTGAACGTCTATATGAAAATTGTCTAACATTTGTTTGAAAAAAAATTAAAAGTATTTGAGAAAATGATAATAATGTATTTAAAATTTTTAAACATAGATAAAAATAGTTTAAGATGTATACAGAAAATGTACAACATATATGAAAAAAGTAGACGTCAAAATGTGTATTGATAAAGTGTTAATAATGTATTCAAAAAATGTTAAACATATATAAAAAATGGTCCTGATAAATCCAAAGAATATATATCGTGTATGAAAAATTAGACATGTGTTAAAAAGTATCAAAAAAAGGAAAATTATAAAAACCAACGAAGAAAGCAGAAGAAAGAAAGATACAAAACAGTGGAAACTAAAAGAAAATAGAATAAAATTGTGAAAGAAACAAAGAAAATAAGAAAACAAAAAAGAAACAAAAAAAAGTACCACGCGTACACTGCTGGTTTAATACAAACAGATGGACGCACCTACATGAAACCCGGGTTCTTTTTTTTGAGTGGTTACAGGAAAACCAGTTGTCTAGTGAAAATTGAAAAATAAAATCATAGGCAGTAGCCCTTCTTCCAGGCCTTTTCCCTAGCCAGCTCGCATGTGAACTTGTTGCTAGTATGAGTGATCTAAACGCTCTACAAACCGAGTCCGGTCTCACCGAGAGCTCTCATGTACCTTGAACCACCGCATGCATTGTTTCTGATCTCGTCGAGAGCTTTGATCTGTCACGAACCATTGCATGCGTTGCTTCCGATCTCACTGGGAGACTTCCAAATCCCATCGATCTTTACTGGATTTTCATGGACTTAATCTCTTGAGATCACCGCGAGTCCGGATCGCTTGAGTAAGCATTGATTGAACTGGATTTTATCCAACAGCTCTCCGCTCATCACATGTTGATCAACTTAATATGTCCATTGAACCCGCCATGATACTAGTTGTTAAAAATTAGAGACGGACATAATCGATCTACCGAGGACGACACAATCACACAGTGATGTCGACAACAAGATTTGTCAACGTGCTTCATCGGACAATGGCTACATCCCGAAGTATGACTACATAGTACAACGACGACAAGCCATCAAGGTAACCAGACAGCGTCTCTGACCACCCGCCATGACCAATCTGATCACCCATGCTACAGGCGCCCAAGAATCACTATATGTCGTGTGTCTAGCCTACAAGCTTATTCCTAGTTTATTTGGCTACTCCACAGTGCCTATATATAACACTCGCAATACACGTGTTCAACAAACATCTAACCCTCCACCAATTACAAAACCAACAGCAGTGTGAAACGTACACACAGATTCAACACTGTTCCATATTTCAACAAACGACCTGTGCAAGGGCAGCACGAGGCACGCCGGTGTGACACCCTTCTCTCGCAACCTCCTCCTCCTCGACCTCCACACCTCATGGAGAACAGGAATCATACAAATCGCTTGCCTCTTCGGAAGTTTAGATACAACACTCTGACACCATCTAATGAAACCATGCTCTCTAAAAAAATGAAACCATGGAGGACAGGTGTGGCCAAGGGATTGCACCAGGTCCACTTGGAGGAAGCACAATTTATTTGATGTCAGAAACCATAGTCCAACAAGGCCCACCATGTTTTTTAGAACGAAGGCTCACGAAGAGCCCGGCTTTGAATTAACGAAGCCAACAACCGGTTGAGGTTACAACCCAACTTACATGCGACAGTAACTGGTACAATGGGACGAACTGGAAAGCAAATCCTGTCTACCCGAGAACAAGCTGCCAAAACAACTTGCAAGAGGCAGCACACTCCACACTAGGATCATAGAAACAGGCCTGAGCAAACAAAGCAGACAGCACCGACCGTCCCTACCCCCTCGCCATGGCTCGTGGTGCCGTACCGTTGGGATCCATAGAAAGCTCACCCGAGAGCTGGAATAATGTCGCCCTCGCTTCGCTATGTGACCACCGGGGGCAACCCCCTCAATTTGGGAAGTGCCTGCCGGTTGCACCGCCACAGGAATACGACCAACAAGTTGGAGAAGATTGCTTCAAATCTTTGAACGCCGAAAGGGAGGAAGCACACCCCCACCCCTCATCTGCAGACCCTCCCATCCGAACCCAATGTCCCTGGCGCCACCTCCAGGAAGGTTACGGTGCACAAGGCGCCGCCGACGCCCGATCCGCATCGGATCTTGGGCTTTCAACCGAACATGGGTCGGAGTAGAGAGATGGCGTCCTCAGCAGCGCCCCAAGGAGGAAAGCGGCGCCAAAAGGCGGCGTCGCCGCTGCCGGCTAGCCAAGGTGGCCAAGATTTCCCTCGGGCACCGATCTGCTCCACCAGAACACGCCGGAGGCGGATCCGGCAAGATCCAAAGCCGCACCGGGGACTGGGAGGGGAAGCATGGAGGGGAGGGGGCAATACCTTCAGATCTGGCACGGGGAGCTCCGCACCGCGCTCGACCACCACCTGCGGCCCGCCGTCCTCACGGCCGAGCCCTTAGGCCTGCCGTCCACCTGCGCACGCAGCCGGTTGCACGACATCGCCGCCACGCCAGCAGGGGCCGCCACCCCTGGATCCGAGAGCCTTCGTGAAGAAGGAGCGCCAAAGACCCCGCCGCCACCTTCCCCGGTGCCCGCGCGGGCTTTCCCGGTGGTCGTCTCCGGTGGCGGCGAGGGGGAGCGCGGGGAGGGGGTGGCGGCGGAGGCTAACCCTAGTCGCCCCCGAGTCGCCCTAGGGGCGACGCGAGGGACGGGGGAGGGGGGATCTCAAGGCCCACCATGTTTCCAAGGAGAAACAAAAAACGTAATGGAGCAAGCCTAGTTTAGGTTTGGCCCGACGGAGCAGGTAGGGTGATAGTCAAAAACATGCCAGGTTGTGCTCAATCTAAATCCATGATGGCACAATGCTTCTGGGTGGAGGGTGGCCGCGTTGCCTCCATGCTGGAGAGACATCACGGGACACCATTTTGCCCTTGGATATCGACGACTCCCCTACCCCTGCTTGTACGAGCTCATGGATTTCTACAAGGTTGCTTCAGTATGACGAAGGCCGAGAGGCGGGTAACGTGCTTTGCTCATGGCGCGCCGCCGGTGGATGCATATTTTTGGTAGGACTTGATTGTATTTCCTTATTCTTATATATAACAAAGTCCTTGTAAGGGGTGATTTTATTTCCTCGCAAAAAAAAGACGGTTTTATTTAACATAAGGCGTTTAGCCTTTCCCGGGAAAAAAGCAAGATTATTGAAAATGGTTCCTTTTGAGCACATTCCCTATGACTTACTACTCTAGTTAGGACCGTGATAAATCTCGAACGTTCGTATTTTAAGCATGTCACCCCGAACGCTTTTTCATGTCAACTTTAGTTGACACGAGGTGACAACTTTAGTTGCTAGAACATGGCAACTTTGTCCCAATTCATTTTTGTGTCAGAAAAGTGTCATGTTTGCCACCTCGCATGAACTAAAGTCGCCATGAAAAACGTTCTATTGCCAGGCTTACGGTCTGAACGTTCGGGATTTATCATTTTCGTATAGTTATATTTAAAAGACAATCTTTGACCAAAATTACGGCCTTGATTAATTAGTTGATAACTAGTCGTTTACCTGTGCATTCGCACGAGCTAGTATATATGTATTATTGTTTGTAGAAACTGAATTATATAAAATGAATAGCATATGAGATATATTATAATAAGAATTAATAAACTTATATTAGTATATCAAAAACAATGCCAAAGTAGCACCATGGAATAAGAATCTATTTATTACATAAAGCACCTTATGTTAGCCATTTTGCATACAATTCGTAGGTACCAAGTAGTTAATAATTTGCATATTGTTGTCGGCTCACATACTTCAAATTTTAGCTCTTACTAATTCAGTGCTAACGAATAAACATAACCTTCTATATTAGTCACTAATATGGAAGTCGACTTTCTAATGTTGCCGCATAGAAGGTATATTATCATATATGATCACAATCTTATTGCCAGTACACTATAGCTTCTGAACAAACATGATGAGCAAAATTTTGTGAGCATCAATATAATGTGCCCAAATTATACAATTAAACATTTAATATTGGTGTAAATATGTAAAATATGTAGCCCATGCAAGCGCACCCGTTGATGATTAAATATTAATGCTAGTCTTTTGAGGTTACACTAGAATATATATACAAACCACCAACCACCAGACTTTGTTATAAGGGACAATTATATGAAAAAAACAAAAAATACTTCAAAAAATCCATTTGTGCAAGTCATAGCAAACTACTAACTTGTATATTAATGGTATTGAGACATATTCACCCAATTTTATTTTTCCTGCTAATCTTAAATGATCAATTTTATTTTCGTTGCATGTATATAAAAAGTGCATGCATATTTTATTATTTTAATCGTTATGTAACAAAAATATTATTGTGCTATCACGAAATTCGCCTTCTTATACACGGACATAATTCTTCTTTGTTTCCATGTTATAATTAGTCATGATACGTGGCCCCTTTTCAACGCGAGTTAGTTTTCAGCTGTCATGCATTACCTTTTTTCTATTTGAGTAAGTACTCCCACTTATCCTTATAACACGTTATAAAAAATCAACCTTAGAGGTCATGTCTTTCGTATTGAGAAACTCATCCTAGAACGATGAGAAACCTCTATGAAATACACCTCCGAGATATACGGGAAATCTCAAAGGCCAACAACTAATATCATACAATAAGAAAGTTAGATGGGAAACAAAGTTTAGTTAGAACCCACATATATGAAGCCAAATAGTGGTAACAACATCCGCTCTTCTATGATCCATGTTTTTTTGTTGGCAACTCTTTGATGTTCCATCATATGATAGAAATAACAAAATGGGCGTGCAAAAGATGTAGTCAAATAGGAAATACTATAACCTTTCCCTTTGTGTATCAAGGAAATACTATATTTATTTCCTTTGGAGTCCAAATCCAAACAGTAAATGAAGACAAAAAAATCAAATTTTATGGAACTTGGTTATCAGATACAAAGCAATAGGATATTTCCTAGACTAATTAGCTTATAGACTAAAACGCATGAAAGCTTGTCGCCATGGTTCGTGGCTGCCGTGAAAAGTTTCGAAGAAATGTTGGATAGGTTAGAGTCCAATTGGATAGATGAGGAGAACAACTATTGAAGATATATGAACAGGAAAAGGAGTTTACTTACAACCCATATATAAGAATGTGAATAAGAGTGTCACTATCCAATTTTAACCAACCCATCCTTTTATTCGCAAAACACTTTGATGGGAAAGATGCAACACATCCAGTCAAACATAATTCCGGTGTCATAAACTTGTGGCCTTTTGCATCAAGAGAACCAATAATATTAGTTTCCTTTGGAAAACAAATCCAAACAAAAAATAACAAAAGTAAATCTAAGTGCATCGAATTTGATTCTTCAATTGTTAAAGTTTGTTTTCTGGAAGCTCTTTTATATTTCATCTTACAACATAAAGAGCATAAAATCACATACATGCAAGGCGTCCAGTCAAACATCAATTCGTGGGCAATCTCCGATTTGTTGACGTCTAAATGTATTGCCTAATTTCTTCCATCGGATCGGTCATTCGGTTGCATTAATTAGAACATGCACTTCTACATGGTATCAGAGCCGGGAGGTCTTCAGTTCAAGACCCGGCTGACGCAATTATATTGCAGCCCACTTTCGCTCCACGTTTAGGCCTGATGAAGCCACACGTGAGGGAGAGTGTTGACGTATAAATGTATTGCCTAGTTTCTTACATTAGATCGGTCTTTTGATTGCATTGGCTAGAGCATGCACTTCAACACAATTTCCCATTCAATCCCCGGTCTTCAATACATGCAGCAACCAAGACGCTAGCTGCATTGAGACATAGGGGAGTAGGGGATTTAAGGGCCTTGGAGGAGGACAACAGAGGCAGCACAAACATTACATGTTGCGCACATGGACCGATATAATTCTTTGGATCTTTCCGAGACAAACGCCCACTCTGGAGGGAACAACAATTCTTGCTGGACTCGTATTCCACTGCAGTGTTGATCTCGGTGTTGCATGAAAGAACAATAGTTGTGCCGTTTGCGGCTTCTGCCCCTGGATCGACCGAGCGAGTGGATCTTTCCCGTCACAGTACGGCGTATTGCGTCCAAGACGGCCTCCAGTGTGGTCGCGACAGAGGTCTTAGCAGCATGCCTATTGTGGAAATCATCTTGCCAAACTATCTCTTGCGGCCATGCTCCTGGATAATCCTACAGTGCGGATCTCCTCCTCCGTATAGACGTACGTTTCCAGATTTTTTTCAAATAATAGGAAACAACTATTTGCGGAATAAATGGAATGGGAGAAATTTTGTGAGAATCTTTTCATTTTAATGACGTGATTGACTATATATCGCTGAGCGTGGATCCCCTCCTCCATGTAGACATGTGCCTCTTGGTTTCTTTCAGTTATAATAGGAAAAAAATCTATTCACCGAATAAATATTTATGAGGATCTTTTGTAGCTAATGACGTGATTCACTATAATTGTGAGCGTGGGAGACAATTTTGTAAGGACCGTTTCTTTTTTTTAGGGAAAGTGGACCTTTTCTTTTAATAACGTGATTGGCTTTATTTTTGGCAGGGGAAGACAATTTTGTGACGAACTATTCCTTTAATGACGTTATTGACTATTTCTGGCGTGGGAATAATTTTCTCGCGTCAACATTCTTTTATTGATATTATTTTTACTGGAATAATCCGAGCAAGACGGCCTTCGTTGTGGTTGCAACAGAGGTCGCGGCGGTGTGCCTCTTGTGCAAATCGTTTTGCCAAACTATCTCTTGCGGCCATGCTCCTGTATAATCCTACAGCGCGGATACGGTTCTAGTTTTTTTTTCAAATATTAGGAAACAACTATTTGCGGAATAAATGGAATGGGAGAAAATTTTGTGAGAATCTCTTCGTTTTAATGACGTGATTGACTATATATCGCTGAGTGTGGATCCCCTCCTCCGTGTAGACATATGCCTCTTGGTTTCTTTCAGTTATAGTAAGAAAAAAATCTATTCATGAAATAAAAATATTTATGAAGATCTTTTGTTGTTAATGACGAGATTGACTATAATTCCGAGCATGGGAGACAATTTTGTAAGGATCGTTGTTTAGGGAAAGTGGATCTTTTCTTTGAATGACGTGATTGGCTTTATTTTTGGCGTGGGAAGACAATTTTGTGTGGAACTTTTCTTTTAATGACGTGATTGACTATATTTCTGGCGTGGGAATAATTTTTTTGTGTTAACATTCTTTTATTGATATAATTTTTACTGAAATAATCCGAGCCATTATAAATTGGTCCCTCTGAATAAACGGCTTCTATTTTTCAGATTTCAACCGCTTAAGGGAAATAAACTGAGCCATTATAATTCGGTCCCACCAAATTAACAGCTCATAATTTTTACTAATTAAGATGATATTTTCTAGGGAGTGCTGTAATTAGTATAGATAGATATAGAATAGATTACATTTGCATTATGCTTTAATGCCGCATGGCATATAAAACAAGGTGAATTTGCAGAAGAACCTCAGCACCGGGTACGAGAGCACGCACAGAACGAAAATGGCGCGCGTAGCACTGGTGCTCACAATTTGCTTCATGGGTTTCTACCCATCCCTCGCGTGGTCCTCCAATTCCAACCACACCGACTTCCTCTCGTGCCTCTCGACGAAAATCCCCAGCCAGCTCGTGCTCACGCCGAGCTCGCGCTCGTTCAAGCCGCTCCTGGTGTCGTCCATCAGGAACGCCAGGTTGGTGGCGCCGGCGACGGCGAGCCCCCCGCTCTGCATCGTGACGCCCACCCAGGCGTCGCACGTCCAGGCCGTGGTGCGCTGCGGGCGCAGCCACCGTGTGCCCGTCCGCGTGCGAAGCGGCGGGCATGACAACGAGGGCCTCTCGTACCGATCGGCGACCCCCAACGGCGAGGCGTTCGCGGTGATCGACCTTTCCAAGTTCAACGCCGTACGGGTGGACGCGCACGCGGCCACCGCGTGGGTCGACTCTGGGACGACGCTCGGGGAGCTCTACTACCGCGTCGCCACGGCGGCGCCCGGGCTGGGCTTCCCGGCTGGCGTGTGCCCGACCGTCGGCGTGGGGGGCCTCATCAGCGGCGGCGGCATGGGCCTGATGATGCGCAAGAACGGCCTCTCCGCCGACAACGTCCTCGACGCCACCATGGTCGATGCCGAAGGGAACCTCCTGCCGGACAAGACGGCCATGGGGGACGACCTCTTCTGGGCTATCCGCGGGGGCGGCGGCGGGAACTTCGGCATCGTGCTGTCCTGGAAGCTGAGGCTCGTGCCGGTCCCACCGAAGGTGGCCTTCTTCAATGTCACCAAGACCATGGACCAGGGCGCGGTCGACGCAGTCACCAAATGGCAGACTATCGCGCCGGCGCTCCCTGAAGACCTAAGCGTACGTGTCGTCATCCAGAAGCGTCAGGCTACCTTCCAGTCCCTGTACCTCGGCAACTGCAGCGCGGTGGTGGCGACAATGCGCAGCCGGTTCCCGGAGCTCGGCCTCACGCGTGGCGACTGCAAGGAGATGAGCTGGTTGCAGCACAAGGCGTACCTATACTTCGGCGACACCAGCAAAAACATGCCGTTGGAGGCGCTCCTTCTCAACCGCTCCATGACCATAGGCCCCTTTGTCAAGAACAAGTCCGACTACGTCAAGAAGGCCCTCACGAGGGATGCATGGGAGAAGATCTTCCTCTGGCCCGACGGCGGGGCAGTGGGGCAGCTCATCCTGGAGCCGCACGGCGGAATGATGAGCCGCATCGCCGACGACTACACGCCGTTCCCGTACCGGAGCGGCGTGCTTTACAACATCCAGTACGTCGAGTTCTGGAACGGCAAAGGGGGGCACGGCACGCCGAAATGGCTCAGCGGCCTGTACGACGACTTCATGGCCCCGCTGGTTAGCAAGAGCCCGAGGGGCGCGTACGTCAACTACCGGGACCTTGACATCGGCGTGAACAAGGTGGTCGGCGGCGTGACGAGCTATGAGACTGCCAAGGTCTGGGGTGAGAGGTATTTCGGTCTGGCTAACTTTAAGAGACTCGCCAAGATCAAGCGTAAGGTGGATGCCACCGACTACTTCCGGAACGAGCAGAGCGTGCCGCCACTTCACTTGATCAGGGAATGAGCTTAACTAGGAAGCTAGTGTAACTGGCCAAGCAATATATTTCAAAACAGGTTGTTAAATTGTGCAAATTGCTCGCGTTTGACCATATTCTGACTTGCTAATAACTCGGATGGCTAAAAGGTTATGAACACTAGATAATACCAGCGCATTGTTGCGGGAATCGATTGCAATATATTTCAGTGATTTGATTGTGTGAAGCTTTCATCATTGAATTAATAATATACTTCCTTCTTTCCTAAATATAAGTTTTTTTAGATATTTTATTATACACTACATGCGGAGCAAAATGAGGGAATCTACAGTGTCTATATACATATGTATCTAGTTTGTAGTGAAATCTCTAAAAAGACATATATTTAGGAACGGAGGGAGTATGAACTAAAGCTAAAAATAAATATTATATATTGTATTTGATTATTGTGTGAAAAACTTTTTTTCATGCATGTTGAGTGTACGTGATGACGTGCCATGTGTGGTGAGGTGAAAGGTGTGCATGAGATCAATTAATAATGGAAAACTCTTTCCATGCATGTAGTGGTGGGTCATTGTTAAGGTGACATGTGTGCATGTTGAGATAAATATGATAGTGGGGATCAACTTTTTATATATATAGGATTCGTGAACATAAAATGATCAGTTTTTTGTGTGTGGGGTAGATGATCGGTTATTCAGTTTGCTACTTCTTCGCATGTGGTTTTCATATTTCTGAGTAAAGCTTTGGGTTATCCCATCAATGATGGAATTAGTAAGAATTGAGTATCACAACTCGAATCTGGGATTTTGGACCAGTTCTAAGTGTTTGTTGCGTGCATTGTATGGGGAACGAAGTTTTGACTACTTCGCATGTTTGTTGCGTGCTCTGGCAAAGAGGTCAGTTGCATAGTTTTTTTTAGCTGGGCAAAGATATCGTTGTTGAGTTTTTTTTTACATTGGGCAAAGAAGTATTTGCTGAACTCTTTTATTTTTCTCACCCCGCAAATATTTGTTTTTTATTTTTAAATTTCCTTCTCCTTTTTCTTTGCCAAGTGTCTTTTCATTGCACTCGGCAAACGTTGTTTTACATTTTTAGCTCTTTTCTCCTGTTTCTTCTCGCTTGTACATTTTGCTTCCTTTTCCGTTTATGCTCTGTTATTTTCTATTATTTATTTTAAAATGTTAGTATTTAGTTTCTTCCTCCCCCCAAATTGATCTTCCTCCCATCCCGGTTACTCTCGGCTGCTCACATATGCGAAGCATCGAGAGTTTGCCGCATAATGTGGCAAGAGTGCTCCTATTTGCCGGGTAGGTCGGCTGATTTTTTTTTGGAGGGGTAGCATGTAGCCCGGTTTGTCGCGCTGTGTTGTGGTCCTTTTCTCCCCCCCCCCCCCCCCGGGCTATATTGTGCCCTCTAGCCCATCTTCTTTTTCTAGTCCAAGCCCAGCCAAGCGGGCACGTCTATACGACGCCTATTGCGGGCTGGCCCACTAGCCAGAGCACTCACCGCATGTAACTGGTTTTACATGTATATAAGTTCATCTTGTACTTTGTCTCAAAAAAAAAGTTCATCTTGTACTACAAAAAAACTATGTAGATTCACTATTCTCGCTGTCATCCCCTCCTCCTTCGTCCCCATATCTCGTTTTTTTTTAATTCCTTCGGGTTGCGTTATATCTGTAGCACCAAAATCATGCGGAAATCATTAGTTAGGGACTTAGGGATGGCAAATATGTTGACACATGTTGTAACCTTTTTAGCAAATCAGAATTATTAGCAGTTACAATTTGGTCTAACATGATTTTGTTTTGTTTTGGGCAGCTACACTACTGTTTCACGGGAAGTGGTGGGATGCTCTGCTCGCTATGGAAGTAGTCGCCAGCGTCCACCTTGTGCTTGATCTCGGCGAGTCTCCTAAAGTTTTTCGGGCCGAAATAGCTCTCGCCCCACCCCTTGGCACTTTCATAGCTCGTCACGCCATCGACCACCTTGTTCGTGCCAAGGTCAAGGTCCCGGTAGTTCACGTACGCGCCCCTCGGGTTCTTGCTCACGAACGGTGCCATGAAGTCGTACAGGCTCCCCACCCATTTCGGCATAACGTCGCCTCCGGGCGCTGTGCCGTTCCAGAACTCCACGTACTGGATGTTGTAGAGGACGCTGCTCCGGTGCGGGAACGGGATGTCGTCGGCGGTAATGCGGCCCATTATTCCGCCGTGCGGCTCCAGGACGAGCTGCCCCGTGGCGGTACCATTGGGCCAGCGGAAGATCTTCTCCCACGTCTCCTTGGTGAGTGTTTTCTTGACGTAGTCGGATTGTTCTTGACGAATTGTCCCAGGGGCATGGACCGGTTGAGGAGGAGCGCCTCCAGAGGCTTGCTGTTGATGGCGTCGCCGAAGAATATGTACGCCGTGTACTGCAGCCAGCTCATCTCCTTGCAGTCGGCGATCGTCACCCTGAGCTCTGGGAACCGGCTCCCCATCGTCGTCACCACCGCGCTGCTGTTGCCGAGGTACAGGGCCTGGAAGTTGGCCTCACCGTTTTGCACAACGACACGTACGCTGAGGTCGTCGGGGAGCGCCGGCGCGAGCGTTTGCCATTTGGTCACCGAGTCGACCGCGCCTTGTTCCATGGTCCTCGCAACTTTGACGAAGGTCACTGTCGGCGGGACCGGCACGAGCCTCACCTTCCACGACAGCACGATGCCAAAATTCCCGCCGCCACCGCCGCGGATGGCCCAGAAGAGGTCGTCCCCCATGGCCTTCTTGTCCGCCAGGAGGTTCCCTTGGGCATCGACCATGGTGGCGTCGAGCACGTTGTCGGCGGAGAGACCGTACTTGCGCATCATGAGGCCCATGCCGCCTCCGCTGAAGTGCCCCCCTCCGCCAATGGTCGGGCACATGCCAGCCGGGAAGCCCAGCCCAGGCGCAGCGGTGGCGACATGGTAGTAGAGCTCCCCAATCCTCGCCCCGGCGTCAACCCATGCGGGGGCCTCGTGTGGGTTGACGCCGATGGCGTGGAGCTCGGCGAGGTCGATCACCGCGAACGCCTCGCTGTCGCGGCGGCCCGACCGGTACGAGAGGCCTTCGCAGTCGTGCCCGCCGCTGCGCACGCGGACGCGCACGCCGTGGCGGCGCCCGCAGCGCACGGCGGCCTGGACATGCGATGCGTTGGTTGGAGTCACGATGCAGATCGGCGGCCTGGCTGTGGCCGGCGCCACGAACCTGGCGTTCCTGATGGACGACACCAGGAGCTGCTTGAACGACGGCGAGCTCGGCGTCTGTACGAGCTGGCCGGGGACGTCCGTCGAGAGGCAGCGGAGGAAGTCATTGCCGTGGGAGGGCGACGCCAGGGAGGGGGCGGGCACGTAGAAGCCCAGGACGCAAATTGTGAGAACGAGAGAAATGCTTGCCATTTCGATGGATCTGCTGCTCTTCGCGGTGCTTCCGTTTCTATTTCGCCTCGTTATATAGGCATGCGTCGTCCTTATCTTAGGGGGTGTTTGGTTCATTAATGCATGCAAGTCTCTCCCCAAATCAAGTAGAAATTGATTGTGTCCCAAAGATAAGAACGTCTCCATTTAATTACCTAATTAACTGGAAATAAAAGTGAATTATTTATTTATTGGTCAAAGATAAGTTTGTTGACATGGCTCTAACTTAGGGGGTGTTTGGTTCAGGGACTTTTTAGTCCCAGAGACTAGAAAAAGTCCCTAAAAAGTCCCTAGGAACCAAACGGGAGGGACTTTTTCTACAGGGACTAGAAAAAGACTCTACTAGAGAGTCTTTTTTGATTAGTCCCTGTGACTAGAAAAAGTCCTAGGACTTCTGAACCAAACACCCCCTTAGGTCGGATCGCCACCCCCAAAGATAAGACGTCTCCAAATCAGGCTTTCATCATAGGTCGGACCGCCAACTAATCCATTCATTGGCGACAAAAACAAGAATATATACCCTATTTTTCTCAATAATTTGACATAAGATCAAATGGATACACATACTATGGATGTAATCCATTGATAAATCACAAAGTGTTCCCTGTGAAAAAAACACACGAAGTGCTGATATCCCATTTCATTATGGGGCCTTTAAAACATATTTCTCTGATTTAAGCAAAGCCCCCCCCCCCCCCCACCCGGCCGCTAATGAATCATCTCCTGTTCGCAGATGACTGTCTCTTTCTGTTCACTGCAAATGAGAATGTTGCTGAGATAATTAGGGCATGTACAATGGTTGATAAGATAGTCTTATCTTAAGTTTTGCATGTAAATTAGAGATGACAAAAAAAAACATTTACAATGGGTCATCTCTTAGCCTTATCTTCAATAATTAGCTGTTCCTAAAAATATGGTAAGACAAATTGTGCTAAGAGATCATCTCTTGTCTTCTCTTAAATAAGAGAAAACAAGTCTTTTCTTATGATTTCTCTCTCCTCCACCTCATCACTTATCCTACGTGGCACTTTTAAGATAGAACCATTTGTACATGCCCTTAAAGACACAACCCAGAAATACTGCAGGGCATCGGGACAACGTGTGAACCTTGCTAAGTCCAACATTTTTTAGGGCAAGGGCTGCCATAATGAGAAGAGGACCATAATCAAGGGAATTCTAAATGTGCCAAACGAGTCCTTGGGATTGCCGTCGGACATGGGGAGGTGGAAGAACCGGTCCTTCAAATATATCAAGCATAGGCTATGGGCCAAGGTGAGAAGCTGGATAGAAAAGTGTATGGCCTCAGCTGGAAGAGAGGTCTTGATCAAGTCTGTCGCCCAAGCTGTCCTGACATTCTCTATGTCCTTGCTTCTTATTACCAAGAGGTTTGTGTCGACAGATTGACACGATGCTAAGGAATTTTTTCTGGGGAAGTAAGAATAGTGAAAGAAAGGCTGCATGGGTCTCTTCGGACGAAATGACAATGCCAAAGTACCAATGGGGTTTAGGCTTCCGTGATATAAAATTGTTCAACCTGACCATGCTGGCCAAACAAGCGTACGCAGGACCCTGACTCGCTCAGTGCAAGAATGTTTGCCATTTTCGAAGGATCTGCTACTGTTCGTACATAGACACGCTGCTTTGTTCTAGTCTCGTTATATACCCATGTGTGTGTTATCCTTATCTTGAAGGGCCAGCTCATTACATGAACTAGAAGATGCCCCGCGTGTTGCTGCGGAAGGATCTGCGACAGCCATTTTGTTATATAAATAATCAGCGAAAAAAGAAGATATAACATAGACTATGGGTTCTGTAGTTTAGCAAGATGTTCACAAAGATTAAGTGATGATTCATAACATGTTCAAAACAATGTTGCTGAATAACACAATGCGTATGCAAGAATTAACTCCACAACCAATGACCAAATCACAACATAAATATCAGACATGCATATGAACAATTGAATGATCTCTAAATCCCTGAAGCTAGTTGTACTTCTGAATGACAAAAGTGAAGCACTGAAGATATTACTGGACTAAATCTCTGAAGGAGGAAATTTCTGACAAAAATGACATGGTTTTCTGATCATTCAACTCTGGGGTGTCCAGCTCCACCAAAACTGGAAGAATCAAGGAATAATAAGTAGTGTACATATGCTTAGTAATAATCACCTGAATGACTTATCAGAATCTGGTTGACAACATGATAACCAAATTGTGTGCATGCTTGCCTGGACACGTAATTAACAGTGCGCAAAAGGATGTCCTCGAGTGCACACATAGGCTGCAGCAAATTGCTGCCCCAAATCGGGCAAGGTGCATCATTTGGAATGATCGAGATGCCACTGCAATGCCTATACCGAAGCGGATGGGTTATGGCGCTGTCACCATTTCACTGTATGCCCATGATGCGAGTAGGTCCTGTGTAGACTGAACAAAAAGAAAGATACTGTGTCACCAGGTCAATCTGCTTAAAATTGATGTCCATACACCTCTATTTTGGGCTTGATTATCCTTATAGAAGATTTGGATTGCTGGCTGCAGAACGCATATATGCTAAGAAGATTTTTAAGGCTTAGGACATAGGAACTCAGGGTTGGAGCATGGCGTGTTAATGGATGACGAAGGTTGAACTGTACCTCTCCAAATAGAAGACTGAACTTGCTAGCAGACTGCAGATGGAAGATAGCCGGCAACCAAACAAATCCCGTTTCACCAGAATACCCCACATGTCGACGGTCACGAGTTGGTCCCCCATACCAGCCACAGGGACGCGCCCGACGGGACTCGGAGGCCGGGCGGCGAGGACACAGGCCGCCGCTGCTTCTAGAGATCACGCTACGCGGATGCGCGACTTAAGCCGCAGCAAGTCAGAATCTGCAGCCGCAGCATGTTAGAATGGAGGGAATCATATTCCTATGTTGTGTCCATTGAAAAAAATAGCGCACTATAGGGCCGCTAATAGCACGCTATAGCGTGTAGAGAATTGTCTCGCTAAATTAATCAATGTACAATGTCTCGCTAATAGCACGCTATAGCGCGCTATAGCATGCTAATAGCATATTTTCAGGGGCGCCGCTATTTTTTGTAGCGCGCTATTTTTTTCATTGGTTGTGTCACGGGAACGCCAAGTCACCCGGCCCAGCAGGGCCGGCCCAAGCGAGGGTGTGGGCCCAATCGCAGAGTCCAGGGAGAGGACTGGGTCCAGTGAGTGTGTATTTAGGGGTTGCGTGTGTGGAGTGCAGGGTATCGTTGGATCACTATTCTGTACCGGTGCCGTTGGGCGATCTCCTCTCCCCACCTCCTGGCTCTCTCCCCGACCCCCTTTCTTGCTGCCACGAACCCTAGCTTCAATTTGTACCTCTGATCTGATGATTGAGTGAACCAAATACAAGTGGGAGACCTAGATCCATGTCATCTGGTATTCAGAGCCCTCGATCCCCACCCAAATTTTTCCTCTTCGCGTCTCGATCTGGCGCCGCCGAAAACCCGCAGCATCAAGGAGATCATGGCGGGGACGGACGTTCAGAAGCAGCTGGAGGAAGCGGCGACGGAGCGGAGCGGCATCACCAAGGCCCTCCTCTCGATCCAGCAAACGCTGGATCGGATGGCTCCTGCGGTCGTGAAGATGGAGCCAGCGGTCGCGAAGTTGGAGCCGACGCTCGTCGCCCTCGAGCCGGTCGTCCAGGACCTCGCAGCCTGGCGGCCTACCGTGGATGCGGCGGTGGCACAGCTTCAGGCGGACCTCGGCGACATTCGAGCGCAGCTGGAGAGGATCGCTGCGGGTGCCCCGTCCATCAGCAAGCCGGCCCCAGATCCGGTTCAGGCGGACGCGCCACTTCTCCACATCGGGCAGAGTGACGACGGTCACGGGCAAATTGGCCACCGCGGCGCTCTCCTTCCATGGGTTTCGGCTAGTGAGGGGCCGCTCCTCACTACGCCGGTCCCGGCCAATGGTACGTACCGGACCCCATTCCCCTCTGCACCTTTACCGCCTCCGCCGTCCTTGGATTTGGTGGGCAGTAGCACTGGTTTTGGTGGAAGTAGATCCAACAACAAACATATGGAGTGTCCAGAGTTTGATGGCGACAACCCATCGGCTGGCGTCTCCGTTGTGAAGCCTATTTCCGCGTCTATGGCATTGACCCGCAGGTGTGGGTGGACACTGCTGTTGTCCACTTCACCGGGGCAGCGGCCTTGTGGCTGGAGTGGTCTCAGGCTCACCTGAGAATCACAGGGTTGGATCCGTTTTGCGCCGCTGTGTTTGACAAATTCGGTCGTTCAGAGTTTCAGTTACTGCTGTGAAAATTTTCTAAACTGAAGCAAGCGGGTTCGGTGTTAGAATATGCCGAACAATTTAACATAGCAATGCATAGCTTGTTGGCGCATCATAGCTCTTGGGATCCTCTGTTTTCACCACTCATTTTGTGGAAGGGCTCAGTCATGATATCAAAGTAGCTGTCATGTTGCATCGACCTCCCGACTTGGAAACTGTTGTTTCTCTTGCTGCTTTACAGGAAGAGGTGGTGGAGATGGTTCGCCAAGAACATCAAGGGATGGGGGCGTACCGTGTCGGGGCCTCAAACACGCGTTCGACGCGTTCCTCGTCGAGGCCTCCTTCAGCGCTCGCCGTACCAACCACTCCCATGGTAGGGCGCACGGCAAACTCCACGCCATGACCCACCGCTCTCGACACTCGTCGAGGTCTCGACATCGCCAAGTCGCCAGTGGACGAGAAACTCAAGGCCCTGCGTACTTTTCGCAAGGCGCGCGGCTTATGTTTCACTTGTGGCGAGAGATGGAACCCAGGTCACACTTGTGCGGCTACCGTGCAACTTCATGTTGTGGAAGAGCTTGTGGGCATGCTCTCCCCACCAACATCCCCAGAACCAGTCTCCGTCTAGAATGAGAGCTCTGAGGAGGATCTCTGCTTATTGTCTACGGCAGCAATTGCTGGTACTGAAGCGCCCAAGGCTTTTCGGCTCACCGGCAACATTGGGGGCAAGGTTCTGTTGATGCTCATCGACTCCGGGAGCTCCCACAGCTTCATCAATACAGAGATTGCTCAAGCGTGGCCAGCCATTCGTCCTATGCAGGTGCCACTGAAGGTGAAGCTAGCGGATGGCGCCATTACCAATTGCACACTGGAGTTGCCTTGCTGTGAGTACTTGGTTCAGGGGGTCACATTCAATTCTGCTTTCAAACTTTTTCCCTTGGGATGCTATGATATAGTCCTCGGAATGGATTGGCTGGAATCCAGAGGCATTATGACAGTTAACTGGTCTGAGAAACAAATGTCATTCCAACACAATGGGCAGGTGGTTCACTTATCAGGGCAATCTCAGCAGACAGCGACATGCAACATGATTTCTATGGCACAGCTCAACCTTTTGCAGTCCCGCACAGACATTGCTCACGTCCTCTTGCTATCAGCGAGCAAACCAGAAGTGGATCAGGCTCCGGTTCCTGCAGTTATTGAGGAGCTACTTCAAGAATTTCCGGAGCTGTTCAAAGAACCCAGCGGACTGCCACCTCATCGAGAATTCGACCACATTATCAAGCTCATTCCTGGAGCCCAACCTGTCAACAGACGCCCATATCGGTACAGCCTAGCGCAAAAGGATGAAACTGAGCGGCAAGTGTCAGAGATGTTGCGACAAGGTATCATTCAGCTCAGCCGCAGTCCCTTTTCGTCCCCGATGCTTTTGGTTCAGAAAAAAGACGGGGAATGACGATTCTGCATCGACTATCGCTTTCTCAACGCAATCACCCTCAAGACTTGCTACCCCATTCCAATCGTTGACGAGCTTTTAGATGAATTACACGGGGCCACGGTATTCACAAGTCTGGATCTGCTCTCTGGATATCATCAAATCCGGATGCGCCCTGGGGACGAAGCTAAAACAGCGTTTCAGACACATCATGGGCATTTCGAGTTCAAAGTGATGCCGCAGGGGGTCACTGGAGGGCCTTTTACGTTCCAGTTTGCTATGCATATAGTTCTCAAACCAGTTTTGCGCAAGGGGGTCCTGGTGTACATTGACGACATTCTCGTCTTTAGTGCAACTCCGAAGGAGCACGTGTTGCTGCTGCGAGCCGTGTTCCAACGACTGGAGCAGTATTCTCTCAAGGTTAAGCTGAAGAAATGCGCCTTTGCACAGCCATAACTCCGATACTTAGGCCATGTCATCAGTGCGGAAGGCGTGCACACAGATCCGCGTAACATCGAGAAGGTGCAACAATGGTCTTCACCATCGTCTGTTAAAGAGCTCCGTCAGTTCCTTGGTTTGGCAGGCTACTATCGCAAATTTGTTCGCCACTATGGAGTGATTAGTCACTGCCTTACAGAGCTACTGAAGAAAGGCGCGCCCTTTGTGTGGACAGCAGATCATGAGCAAGCATTCGGGTCTCTCAAGACGGCGCTGACCACAGCCCCTGTGCTGACGTTGCCTAACTTTGCCAAGCCGTTCGTGGTGCAGACGGATGCGTCCGACATTGGGATCGGCGCTGTTCTGATGCAACAACAGCACCCAGTGGCCTTCCTCAGCCAAGCCTTGGGTCCGCGACATCGGGCACTGTCCACATACGAGAAAGAGTGTCTCGCCATCCTGATGGCAGTAGACAGATGGCGACCGTATCTTCTTTTGTCAGAATTCACCATTCGCACGGATCATTGGAGCCTCACTTGTCTGGACGAACATAAACTCACAACCCCATGGCAACACAAGGTACTAACCAAACTGCTTGGGCTGCAATACAAGATCGAGTATCGGCAAGGGGCTAACAATTCGGCAGCGGATGCTCTGTCACGACAAACACCTGTTCATGCAGTGGTAGCTGCGGTCTCAGTCTGCGTGCCCACCTGGCTAGAAGATGTCAAGAAGGGCTACAGGAAGGATCCTGATTGCTGTAGCATGCTGGCATCACATGCTCGCTGGGTGCCATTGGCAGGGCCCTTCTCTGTCACCGATGGACTGCTTCGCTACAAAGGACGGGTCTGGCTGGGCAATGATGTGGATAGCCAACAAAAGGTGCTGCATGAACTGCATGCAGGGGCGATTGGAGGGCACTCTGGAGTGCAAGCAACCTACAGCCGAGTGATCAAGCTCTTTGCTTGGCCCAAGCTCAAGAACACAGTTAAGAAGTTCATCGCTAACTGTTCCATCTGTAAGCAAGCAAAACCCGAGCACGTTCGGTACCCCGGGCTACTTCAGCCTCTCCCCGTCCTCGAACAAGCTTGGGAGATGGTTACTCTGGATTTTGTCGAGGGACTGCCCACCTCCATGGGATACAACTCCATTCTGGTTGTCGTTGATAAGCTGACTCGGTATGCACATTTTATTCCACTTCGGCATCCCTTCACGGCCCTCCAAGTGGCCAAGGCGTACATGAACAATGTGTTCAAGCTGCATGGACCCCCAGATAAGATGGTATCCGATCGCGATCGAGTTTTCACCAGCAAGGTATGGCAGGAACTGTGCAAGTTGACTCATACCACTCTTAACATATCTTCAGCGCGCCAGCCTCAGACTGATGGTACCACTGAGCGGGTGAATCAATGCATGGAGCTTTATCTACGCTGTTTCGTCCACAACTGTCCGCACAAGTGGGCGGATTGGCTGGCTCTAGCCGAGTTCTGGTACAACACGTCATATCATTCGACTTTGAAAACCTCTCCATTCGAAGTCTTGTACGGTCACAAACGACGTTTCTTTGGGATCACCAATGTGGCCGACGACACCGTCAAGGATCTGGCTGCCTGGACCCGTGACAGAGCAGCAGTGATGGGTCTCCTGAAGCAACATCTTCATTGGGCGAATCAAGTTATGAAGAGCAAGGCTGATATGCACGTTCGGATCGAGTGTTTGCAGTTGTTGACTGGGTCTATCTGAAGCTTCAGCCCTATAAGAGCACGTAAATAAAAACTAGGGGCTGTTTAGATGAAGACAGAATAAAGTAAATATAGCGAGTGTGGAAAAGTGGTGGTAGGAGTTGCGAAATTGTCCCTAAGCAATTGACTACTTTACTAGACCGATAGCAAATTTTATGTGGGAGAGGCCACTGCTAGCATGTCATCCCTGACTTGGAATTCTATGCACTTATGATTGGAACTATTAGCAAGCATCTGCAACTACTAACGTTCATTAAGGTAAAACCCAACCATAGCATTAAGATATATTGGTCCCCCTTCAATCCCGTATGCATCAATTTCTATGCTAGGTTGAAGCTTCTGTCACTCTTGCCCTCCAATACATAGTCCTATCAACATACAACTAACCCTATGGTGTGATCCACGCGCGCGCTCATATGATGGGCACCAAAGGACAGCAACATAACCACAAGCAAATTAAATCAATCATAGCAATTCATCAACCACCGATAGGACAACGAAAATCTACTCAGACATCATAGGATGGAAACACATCATTGGATAATAATATGAAGCATAAAGCACCATGTTCAACTAGAGGGTACAACGGGTTGCGGGAGAGTGGACCGCTGTAGATAGATGGGGGAAGGTGATGGAGATGTTGGTGAAGATGATGATGGAGGTGTTGGTGAAGATCGCGGTGATGATGATGGCCCCGGCGGCGTTCTGGCGCCACCGCAAGCGAGGGGGAGAGAGCCCCCCTCCTTCTTCTTCTTCCTTGACCTTCTCCATAGATGGGAGAAGGGTTTCCCCTCTGGTCCATGGTCTCCATGGCGTGGGAGGGGCGAGAGCCCCTCCGAGATTGGATCTGTCTCTCTGTATCTCTCTGTTTCTGCGTTCTGGACTGCTGCCCTTTCACCGTTTCGTGTATATATGGAGATCCGTAACTCCGATTGGATTGAAACCTTCACCCAGATTTTTCTCCGAAAATTAGTTTTCTTGCATCCAAAGTAGAGCAGCAACCGCCTTACTGGGGGCCCACGAGGGTCAGGGGCGCGCCCCCCTGCCTCGTGCCCCCCTCGGGCACCGTCTCGTGTTGATTCTTCTTCCGGAATTCTCCAAATATTCCAAAAATATTCTCCGTCCGTTTTTATCCCGTTTGGATTCCGTTTGATATGGGGTTTCTGCGAAACATAAAACATGCAACAAACAGGAACTATCACTGGGCACTGGATCAATATGTTAGTCCCAAAAATAGTATAAAAAGTTGCCAAAAGTGTGTGAAAGTTGAATAATATTTGCATGGAACAATAAAAAATTATAGATACGACGGAGACGTATCAGCATCCCCAAGCTTAATTCCTGCTCGTCCTCGAGTAGGTAAATGATAAAAAAGATAATTTTTGATGTGGAATGCTACCTAGCATAATCTTGATCACATAATCTAATCATGGCCTGAATATTAAGACACGAGTGATTCAAAGCAATAGTCTATCATTTGACATAAAAACAATAATACTTCAAGCATACCAACCAAGCAATTATGTCTTATCGAAATAACATAGCCAAAGAAAGCTCACCCCTACAAAATCATATAGTATGGCTATGCTCCATCTTCACCACACAAAGCATTCAAATCATGCACAACCCTGATGACAAGCCGAGCAATTGGTTCATACTTTTTAACGCGCTTCAGCCTTTTCAACCCTCACGCAATACATGAGCGCAAGCCATGGACATAGCATTATAGGTGGAATAGCATATGATGATGATGGAGGTTGTGTGGAGAAGACAAAAAAAGAGAAAGCTCACATCGACGCGGCTAATCAACGGGCTATGGAGATGCCCATCAATTGATGTCAATGCGAGGAGTAGGGATTGCGATGCAACGGATGCACTAGAGCTATAAGTGTATGAAAGCTCAAACTGGAAACTAAGTGGGTGTGCATCCAACTTGCTTGCTTATGAAGACCTCGGGCATTTGAGGAAGCCCATCATCGGAATATACAAGCTAACACTAGTAGAAAAAGGGTCATCTGTCCCGGTTGGTAAGGGCCTTTTGTCCCGGTTGTTGAACCGGGACTAAAGGGTCGTTACTAATGCCCTAGCCCTTTAGTCCCGGTTCTTACACGAACCGGGACAGATGGGCCTCCACGTGGCCGGTGCGGCGAGCCCAGGCAGGAGGGCCTTTGGTCCCGGTTGGTGGCACTAACCGGGACCAATAGGCATCCACGCGTCAGCATTTCAGGGGCTGGGGTTTTTGTTTTTTTTGAAAGGGGGTTTTGGGGGGTTAATTTAGGTGTTTCATATATTGTGTTAGCTAGCTAATTAATAGAGAGAAGTGTCCTCTCTTATCTCCGTGCTTGGTCGACGCTACGTACTATATACGTATAGAGAGGACTAGACACGCTAGCTAGTAAGCAAATGAAGGAAACAGAAGATCGTCATGAACATATATATGCATACAGAGAGAAGTGATATCGACCACCTCTCCTTCTCCGAGAGATTGGTCGAACAACAAGTTCTCGTATATCTATCCGACACTACCGGCTACATATATACAATAATTATCTCTTACAATATAATCTCCTAATTATATATGTACACAGGGTCCACATAGTATTCTCCGTTTTCAGCGATCACGTGGTCAAGGAAGAATGCCGCCAATTCCTCTTGAATTGCTCGCATACGATCTGGTGGTAGGAGTTCATCCCGCATCCGAAAGATCTAATTTGAAGAAGGGGTCAATACATATATATATATATATGAATAAATGAAACTCAACACAAATGATGGTAATAAAATAAAATTGTGAATATTATTGCTTACGCACTTCATATTGTTCGTCAGAGTAGCCCCGCTCACAGGTCGTGTAGCGGATGGACTCGCAAACGTAGTATCCACAGAAATCATTCCCTTGTTCCTGCCACAACCACTTTACAAGAAATAGAGGTCAATCAAACTGATAAGCAAGCATGCTAAATGGTATTGATGAAACTAGCGCTTGAATCACTAGGAGATGCGCGGAACATGCTACTATAGTACTTACTTTCGGGTGTCTAAATTGCAGCTTCTTCGGCAGTCCCGGAGCTTTTTTGGTGAATTTTCTCCAAACCCTGCCAGACAAAGAAAACAATTACTTGATATCAGGAAATGAACAAAGTTGCTGATATGGTGGATAATGATCGATTTAACTTACTTCTCGAGCATTTGAGTCATGTCCGCATAGTCCTGGGGATCTTTTCGTCTCGAGTCTAAGACGGTTACTAGTCCCTGCTCAAGCTTAATCTCTAGGAGAATATAGTGGAAGCTGCGCACGCATGCATAAGTCATCAATTACATTACTATAACCTGGACTAATAAGGGAAACCGAATATGCACAAGACAGTAACACTCACTTGAAGTTGTAAGGAAAGAGTATTATATCTTTGTTTTCATTTATTACCAACGATCGTAGCAAGTTGGCCTCGGTATTTTCGGCATGATATTTAACCTCAGTTGCATCTATGAGATTTGTGTTAATGAATCCAATATCACCGATTTGTCTTTTCTTCAATTCGGCGATCTTCAATCTGCATAATATAGTGAGGATAATTATAAATACATGCAATGAAAGAGCTGACCTATATAGAGAGACTTAATGACAGAAGTAGTACTACTTACAGACAGTAGCAAGTGATCGTTGATTTATCGAGGGCCTTTTGATTGAAAAACTGGAAGAACTCCTCAAATGGAACATTCAACATTCAATTCCAACGAGGTCATGCTCCTCTTTAACTCTCAGCGTCAAAGTATTCCTCCCCCCAGACTCTCTGCAGGTTTTCATGTACCAATCATGTAATCTTCGCATCATCGTTGTTAGAGATCTTTCATCTTTGACGAGAGGCTTCCCGTAATGGTATTTGTGTTCGTCCACCTCCAAGAAATCATAATGTACATCGTCGGGCAGGTAATCTCCAAGATTGCTATAACCGGGCACCATCCTCGGATCATTAGCGACGATGTCGCTAGACACCTTGAGCGGGGGGCACGATTGGTTCGCTTGTTCGCCGAGCTGGGCAATTTTTTTCCCAGCTCGTCGTTCTTTTAACCTTTGATCACTGACAGTACTTCCCGACCGCTCCGCTTCGACAAATGTCTTTGCAATAATGCGCTCATAGTTGCCTTTCGGCGGAGACTTTGGTGGTTTTGTCAGGGCAGCCAGAGTGCGCTTCGCTTTCACCGGATCTACCTTCTCCTCCGGAGGTGGATGTTTCTTTGCTTTCACCCCTTCAAAGAAGTTCGTCACTTCGGCTCGCACGATCTTCGTGGTTTCCTCCTCGGTCCTCTCGTATGGTAACTTCTCTGGAGTCTTCAGAGAAGGACCGAATCTGTATTGCCTCCCGCCTCTGGCTGTACTGCTAGACGCCGGCAGAGCAGACGGAGCGGCTGCGGCTGTCTTCTTTCCTTGCTTACGAGGCGGAGGAGAAGGACTACGACGCGCCGGAGCAGCCGGAGCGGCGGCGGGTCTCTTCCGCCCTTGCTGACGAGGCGGAGAAGGAGGAGGCTGGCTGCTCGGGCGCGCCGGCGCAGGCGGAGAAGGAGGCGGAGTGCCGCCACGCGCCGGAGAAGGAGGCTGAGTGCCCTGATCACTCGCCGGAGGAGGCGGAGGAGGAGGCGGAGTGCCGCCACGCGCCGGAGAAGGAGGCTGAGTGCCCTGATCACTCGCCGGAGGAGGAGGCGGAGGAGGAGGCGGAGTGCCCTTACTCGCCGGAGGAGGAGGAGGCGGAGGCGTCCAGTTCGGAAGGTTGATGAGCTCCTTCCGCCATAGGCATGGAGTCTTCAGAGCAGAACCCAGCCGAGTCTCCCCTTCACCGGTAGGGTGGTCAAGCTGGAGGTCCTCAAATCCCTCCGTTATTTCGTCCACCGTCACCCTAGCATATCCTTCTGGAATCGGACGACAGTGAAAAGTTGCGCCGGGTTCAGGAGGTCGAACAGAGCCGACAGCCGCCTTGACTTTGAAGTTCTGCCATTGCGTCATAAGGTGGCAATGTTGAGACTCCGTGATAGCATCCACGGGGTAGCTAGCAGGAGCCGTCAAGACATGCTCCGGCTGAAGCAGCTCGGTGGAAGCCACGCTGCTTCTCCGCTGAGATGGCGGGGTAGCTTCGGGGGTAGTTTCGGCAGGTCGCTTGCTGCGAGCTACGTCTCGTTCCTCTAGCGCTTGAACCCTTTCGTGCAGCTTCTGAATTTGGGTCTGCTCCACTTTTTTCCTCCTCTCCTGGCATTTGTAACCGCCTGCGTCCGGAAAACCAGCCTTCCACGGAACGGAGCCTGGCGTGCCTCGTGTCCGTCCAGGGTGCTCAGGATTCCCGAGGGCCATTGTGAGCTCGTCGTTCTCTCTGTCTGGAACGAACGTCCCTTGCTGCGCTGCATCGATATAGTGCTGAAGCCTCTTGACTGGTATTCTCAATTGCTCGTCCGTCCAAACGCACTTCCCTGATACAGGGTCCAAGGTTCCGCCAGCCCCGAAGAACCAAGTCCGGCAACGGTCTGGCCAGTTCATTGTCTCTGGTTCGATCCCTTTATCAAGCAGATCATTCTCAGCCTTGGCCCACTTAGGCCGGGCTTTGAGGTAGCCACCTGACCCCGTGCGATGGTGAAGCTTCTTCTTCGCAGCATTTTTCTTGTTTGTCGCTGACAACTTCTTACTCTTTTCCGATGTCTTGTGGGCCACAAATGCGGGCCAGTGATCTCTGATCTTCTCATATTTGCCGATGAATTCTGGTGTCTCTTCTTTGTCGACAAACGTTTTCAGCTCATTCTTCCACCTCCTGAATAGGTCTGCCATCTTCTTAAGAGCATGAGACTTGATTAATTGCTCTTTAACTGGCTTCTCCGGATCCTCCTCTGGCGGTAGGGTGAAATTTGCCTTCAGCTCAGTCCAAAGATCATCTTTCTGCATATCATTGACATAAGACACCTCAGGGTCTTCCTTCTTAGGCTTATACCATTGGTGGATGCTGATCGGGATCTTGTCCCTAACAAGAACCCCGCACTGAGCAGCAAATGCTTCCTTTGTCCGGATGGGTTCAATCGGTTGGCCGTCGCGCGCGATTGCTGTGATCTCAAACCTTTCATCCGAGCGCAACTTTCTCTTCGGGCCTCGTCTCTTTACCGAAGTTGTGCTCGATCCGGAGGGCTAGAAAAAAGAAGAAAGACGAGAGTTAATTAATATGTGTACATACCAAAACAATGAATGCATCAATTAGCTAGTCAGCACAGGCTTAACTAATATATTTACCTGGCCGGACTCTGTTCGGTCACCGGAGCCGTCACCACGGGCTCCTTCTTGCACCAGCATTGGGTCACCGGAGCCATCATAATCATGTCTTTCCTCCTCCACTCTTCGATCACCGTAGCCTGCTTCTTCACCCTGTTCTTCCAGACCATCATTGTCGTTAAGATACGACAAGACATCACCTCCGGCTAAGATTATGTCCCCCAACACCTCTTCTGCTTCCTCGTCTCGTCCGTGCTCCATTGTTTCTGCAAATATTACAACATGGCAATTATTACACAAACATGACAGCAGGTGGATATATTAGTGCAAACGTAGACCTAGCTTATTCCGGGTTTGGGGTGGCCTCGGCAACGCTTCAAGGGTAGGGGCGCGACGGGAGGGGGTAGGAGACCGACATCGTTTTTTCCAGGGTTTGGGTGTCCTCGAGAGTTTTGGTCGATCGGGAGGGCCGGGGGGTGCTCCCGTGGTATAACTTATCACGGTCGAAGTTATCCGGGAGGGGGTTATATCGACAACGACGACATACATACATGGGAAAATAATGTTATCGGGGAGGGGGTAGGTCGAACCCCCCCCTCGTGTTGAAGTTATCGGGAGACAGGGTATATCGACAACGACATATCCGATAAAAAATAAGAAGACGAAGAAGAAATAAAAAGAGGAGAAGAAGATATTAATAGAGGAGAAGATTGAAGAAAAAAAAAGAAGAAATAAAAGAGGAGAAGAAGAAAGGAATAGAGGAGAAGAAGATAAAATAGAACATTCTATTTTCTCTTCTTCTCCTCTATTCCTTTCTTCTTCTCCTCTTCTTTTTCTTCTTTTTTCTTCTTCTTATTTATTTCTCATCTTCTTCCTCTCCTCTTCTTCTCCTTTCTTCTTCTTCTTATTTTCCTTTTTCCTCTCATTCTTTTTCTTCTTCTTCCTTTCCTAGCTAGATATATAAAACTTTTCTAAAAATGTAACTTTTGCATATATAAAACCTTTTCTTCTTCCTTCTTCTTCCTTCTATTCCTTCTTCCTAAATATATAAAACTTTTCTAAAAATGAAACTAACCTAAAATGTACTAAATCAGAGAAGATATATAGATAAAACTTTTCTAAAAATCTAAATTTCGCATATGTGTATTTTTAAAACATCATTACAATTGAAAAAATACATACATACATACAAAAAACATGTAAAAAAATACATACATACATACATGAACACACATAAAAAAATACATATATATCTAAAAAATACATACATACATATATGAAAATCTAAAAACATGTAAAAAAATAGCACGGCGGCGGGCCCGGCAGAGGCGCGGTGCTCCCAGAGGGAGGAGCGGCGGGCGGCGTCGGGGCAAGCAGGGGCGCGGGGAGTGGCGCAGAGACGGCGTCGGGGCAGGGGCGGCGCGCGTCGGGGCAGGGACGGCGCGCGGCGACGACGTCGGGCGATGGCGACGACGGGCGCGGGCGACGGCGGGGCGGGTCGGGGGCGCGGCAGAGGCACGGCGAGGGCGCGCGGCGTGGTCGGGGGGCAGGGGTGACGGCGGCGTGGTCGGGGGCGCGGCAGAGGCACGGCGAGCTCGGGCAGCCTGGCGGCGTAGTCGGAGGGATCGAAGAACTGACGAAATTTTCACAAGTGCTGGCTTATATAGCAAACCCATTGATACCGGTTGGTGGCACAAACCGGTACCAATGCCACCTTTAGTCCCGGTTGGTGTCACCAACCGGGACCAAATGCCTCTTTTCAGCAGCCCAAAGGGCGGGAAGCGGCGGCCTTTGGTCCCGGTTGGTGGCACCAACCGGGACTAAGGGGGGGCATTGGTACCGGTTAGTGCCATGAACCGGTACCAATGCACCCCTTTAGTATCGGTTGGTGCCACCAACCGGGACCAAAGGCCTTGTGCTGCTGCGCCCGCGTCGAAAGCCCCACTGCCGCACCCCTCTCGAGCTCCTCTCCATTGCAGGCTTACGGGCCTAATTGTCACTGCTATGCCTGATGGGCCTACTGGGCCTTCTGCGGGCCTGAATCCTGGCCCATCGATGGGTTTCTAGTCGTATTCAGGCCGTGGTGGCCCAGTAGGAGGCATATTTTTTTTGCCTGTTTTTTGTTTTCTTTTTTGCTTTATTTATTTTGTTTTGTTTGTACTTACAACAAAAAACTTATTTATTTTATTTTATTTTGTTTCTAATTACTTATTTATTTTACTTTATGATAATTCTTTTTGCTATTAAAGTTTCTAACAAAAAAAAAGTTCTTTATGAATTTTTTTTGCTTTCAATGATTTTGAATAGAAAATACTTCGATAATTTTAGTTGCATCAATTTTATATAATTTTAGTTTCAATAATACTAGAGGTTGCTTATAATGTTTTGAACAGAAAATACTTTGATAATTTTAGTTTCATAAATTTTATTTATGTTATTAAAGTTTATTTTATTTTGTTTCTACTTATATATTTTATTAAAGTTTATATTATTTTGTTTCTAATTACTTATTTATTTTATTTGTTATTTTTCATGCATTTACTGATTATTTTGAGCTATAAGACCCTAAAATTGAAAAACATTTCAAATGAACTCTGAAAAGGTTGAAAGTTGGCATGGTATCATCATTTCATCCACATAGCATGTGCAAGAAAGTTGAGAGGGTTACGGCAAAAAATGGATGCACTTCGTGTACAAAATGGACAATCTCTTTCGAAGTATCAGGATTTCATACGGAAACTCGTCTGTTACAAAGGGATTTCATTTTATAAACTTATTTGAACTCCTGACTTTTTGTGTGTTCAAAATGCACCATTCAAAGCCACATCATCAATTTTCAACCCTTTCTGACTTCATTTGTTATTTTTCATGCATTTATTGATTATTTTGAGCTATAAGACCCTGAAATTGAAAAGAATTTCAAATGAACACTGAAAAGGTTGAAAGTTGGCATGGTATCATCATTTCATCCACATAGCATGTGCAAGAAAGTTGAGAGGGTTACGGCAAAAACTGGATGCACTTCGTGTACAAAACGGACAATGGTATCATACTCGTCTGTTACAAAGTTGGCATGGTATCATCATAATAGTTGCGGGAGAAAGTCTTCACTTTTTCTTCGCTTGTGTCATTTGCTTATTGCGCCGTAACCATGGATAATCTTCATCGTTTATCAGGATGCTTGGGTCAGCCTTGACTTTGAAGGGAGGAATTTCATGAAACTTTTCATAATCTTCAGACATGTCTGTCTTTCCCTCCACTCCCACGATGTCCCTTTTTCCTGAAAGAACTATGTGGCGCTTTGGCTCATCGTATGATGTATTCGCTTCCTTATCTTTTCTTTTTCTCGGTTTGGTAGACATGTCCTTCACATAGATAACCTGTGCCACATCATTGGCTAGGACGAACGGTTCGTCAGTGTACCCAAGATTTTTCAGATCCACTGTTGTCATTCCGTACTGTGGGTCTACTGTTGGAAATATGCCCTAGAGGCAATAATAAATTGGTTGTTATTATATTTCCTTGTTCATGATAATCGTTTATTATCCATGCTAGAATTGTATTGATAGGAAACTCAGATACATGTGTGGATACATAGACAACACCATGTCCCTAGTAAGCCTCTCGTTGACTAGCTCGTTGATCAATAGATGGTTACGGTTTCCTGACCATGGACATTGGATGTCGTTGATAACGGGATCACATCATTAGGAGAATGATGTGATGGACAAGACCCAATCCTAAGCCTAGCACAAGATCGTGTAGTTCGTTTGCTCAGAGCTTTTCTAATGTCAAGTATCATTTCCTTAGACCATGAGATTGTGCAACTCCCGGATACCGTAGGAGTGCTTTGGGTGTACCAAACGTCACAACGTAACTGGGTGGCTATAAAGATGCACTACAGGTATCTCCGAAAGTGTCTGTTGGGTTGGCACGAATCGAGACTGGGATTTGTCACTCCGTGTAAACGGAGAGGTATCTCTAGGCCCACTCGGTAGGACATCATCATAATGTGCACAATGTGACCAATGAGTTGATCACGGGATGATGTGAGTTACGGAACGAGTAAAGAGACTTGCCAGTAACGAGATTGAACAAGGTATCAGGATACCGACGATCGAATCTCGGGCAAGTAACATACCGCTAGACAAAGGGAATTGTATACGGGATTGATTGAATCCCCGACATCGTGGTTCATCCGATGAGATCATCGTGGAATATGCGGGAGCCAACATGGGTATCCAGATCCCGCTGTTGGTTATTGACCGGAGAACGTCTCGGTCATGTCTGCATGGTTCCCGAACCCGTAGGGTCTACACACTTAAGGTTCGATGACGCTAGGGTTATAGGGAATAGATATACGTGGTTACCGAATGTTGTTCGGAGTCCCGGATGAGATCCCGGACGTCACGAGGAATTCCGGAATGGTCCGGAGGTAAAGATTGATATATGGGAAGTCCTGTTTTGGTCACCGGAAAGGTTTCGGGTGCTATCGGTAATGTACCGGGACCACCGGGAGGGTCCCGGGGGTCCACCAGGTGGGGCCACCAGCCCCAGAAGGCTGCGTGGGCCAAGTGTGGGAGGGGACCAGCTCCAGGTGGGCTGGTGCGCCCCCCACCAAGGCCCAAGGCGCAGGGAGAGTGGGAGGGGGCAAACCCTAGGTCCAGATGGGCCTTAAGGCCCACCCTAGTGGCGCCCCCTCTCCTTTCCCCCTTGGCCGCACCCTAGATGGGTTTGGGGGCTGCCGCCACCCCTTGGGGAGGGAACCCTAGATGGGGGCGCAGCCCCTCCCCCTCCCCTATATATACTTGAGGTTTTGGGGCTGCCAAACACACGAGAACGTCTCTCTTTTGGCGCAGCCCTACCCCTCTCCCTCCTCCTCTCCCGCGGTGCTTGGCGAAGCCCTGCAGGATTGCCATGCTCCTCCATCACCACCACGCCGTCGTGCTGCTGCTGGACGGAGTCTTCCCCAACCTCTCCCTCTCTCCTTGCTGGATCAAGTCATGGGAGACGTCACCGGGCTGCACGTGTGTTGAACGCGGAGGCGCCGTGGTTCGGCGCTTAGATCGGAATCAACCGCGATCTGAATCGCTACGAGTACGACTCCTTCATCCGCGTTCTTGCAACGCTTCCGCATCGCGATCTACAATGGTATGTAGATGCACTCCCCTTCCCCTCGTTGCTAGATTACTCCATAGATTGATCTTGGTGATGCGTAGAAAATTTTGAATTTCTGCTACGTTCCCCAACAGTGGCATCATGAGCTAGATCTATGCGTAGTTTCTATGCACGAGTAGAACACAAAGTAGTTGTGGGCGTCGATTTTGTCAATTTACTTGCCGTTACTAGTCTTATCTTGATTCGGCGGCATCGTGGGATGAAGCGGCCCGGACCGACCTTACACGTACACTTACGTGAGACAGGTTCCACCGACCGACATGCACTAGTTGCATAAGGTGGCTAGCGGGTGTCTGTCTCTCCCACTTTAGTCGGATCGGATTCGATGAAAAGGGTCCTTATGAAGGGTAAATAGAAATTGGCATATCACGTTGTGGTTTTTGCGTAGGTAAGAAACATTCTTGCTAGAAACCCATAGCAGCCACGTAAAACATGCAACAACAATTAGAGGACGTCTAACTTGTTTTTGCAGGGTATGCTATGTGATGTGATATGGCCAAAAGGATGTGATGAATGATATATGTGATGTATGAGATTGATCATGTTCTTGTAATAGGAATCACGACTTGCATGTTGATGAGTATGACAACCGGCAGGAGCCATAGGAGTTGTCTTAATTTATTGTATGACCTGCGTGTCAATGATAACGCCATGTAATTACTTTACTTTATTGCTAACCGTTAGCCATAGTAGTAGAAGTAATAGTTGGTGAGACAACTTCATGAAGACACAATGATGGAGATCATGATGATGGAGATCATGGTGTCATGCCGGTGACGAAGGTGATCATGCCGCGCCTCGAAGATGGAGATCAAAGGCGCAAGATGATATTGGCCATATCACGTCACTTTATGATTTGCATGTGATGTTTATCATGTTTACATCTTATTTCTTAGAACGACGGTAGCATAAATAAGATGATCCCTCACTAAAATTTGAAGAGACGTGTTCCCCCTAACTGTGCACCGTTGCGAAGGTTCGTTGTTTCGAAGCACCACGTGATGATCGGGTGTGATAGATTCTAACGTTCGAATACAACGGGTGTTGACGAGCCTAGCATGTACAGACATGGCCTCGGAACACATGCAAAACACTTAGGTTGACTTGACGAGCCTAGCATGTACAGACATGGCCTCGGAACACAAGAGACCGAAAGGTCGAACATGAGTCTTATAGCAGATACGATCAACATGGAGATGTTCACCGATGATGACTAGTCCGTCTCACGTGGTGATCGGACACGGCCTAGTTTGACTCGGATCATGTATCACTTAGATGACTAGAGGGATGTCTATCTGAGTGGGAGTTCATTAATCAGATGAACTTAATTATCATGAACATAGTCAAAAGGTCTTTGCAAATTATGTCATAGCTTACGCTTTAGCTCTACTATTTAAGATATGTTCCTAGAGAAAATTTAGTTGAAAGTTGGTAGTAGCAATTATGCGGACTGGGTCCGTAAACTGAGGATTGTCCTCATTGCTGCACAGAAGGCTTATGTCCTTAATGCACCGCTCGGTGTGCTGAACCTCAGCGTCGTCTGTAGATGTTGCGAGACATCTGACATACACGTTTTGATGACTACGTGATAGTTCAGTGCGTAATGCTAACGGTTTAGAATTGTGGCACCAAAGACGTTTTTTGAAACGTCGTAGAACATATGAGATGTTCCGAAGACTGAAATTGGGATTTCAGACTAGTGCCCACGTCAAGAGGTATGAGACCTCTGACAAGTTTCTTAAGCCTGCAAACTAAGGGAGAAAAGCTCAATCGTTGAGCATGTGCTCAGATTCTCTGAGTACTGCAATCGCTTGAATCTAGTGGGAGGTAATCTTCCAGATGAGATAGTGATGGTTCTCCATAGTCACTGCCACCAAGCTATTAGAGCTTCGTGATGAACTATAACATATCAGGGATAGATATGATGATCCTTGAGCTATTCGCGATGTTTGACACCGCGAAAGTAGAAATCAAATAGGAGCATCAATTGTTGATGGTTAGTAAAACCACTAGTTTCTAGAAGGGCAAGGGCAAAAGGGATACTTCATGAAACAGCAAATCATTTGCTGGTCTAGTGAAGAATCCCAAGGTTGAACCCAAACCCGAGACTAAGTGCTTCTGTAATGAGGGGAACGGTCACTGAAGCAGGAACTACCCTAGATACTTGGTAGATGAGAAGGCAGGCAAGGTCGACAGAAGTATATTGGATATACATTATATGAATGTGTACTTTACTAGTACTCCGAGCAGCACCAGGGTATTAGATACCGGTTCGGTTGCTAAGTGTTAGTAACTCGAAATAAAAGCTGCTGAATAAACGGAGACTAGCTAAAGGTGAGATGACGATATGTGTTGGAAGTGTTTCCAAGGTTGATGTGATCAAGCATCGCATGCTCCCTCTACCATCGAGATTTGGTGTTTGCGTTGAGCATGATTGGATTATGTTTATCGCAATACGGTTATTCATTTAAGGAGAATAATGGTTACTCTATTTATTTGAATAATACCTTCAATGGTCTTGCACCTAAAATGAATCTCGATCGCAGTGATACACATGTTCGTGCCAAAAGATATAAAATAGTAATGATAGTACTACATACTTGTGGCACTGCCATTTGAGTCATATTGGTATAGAACGCATGAAGAAGCTCCATGTAGATGGATCTTTGGACTCACTCGTTTTTGAAAAGATTGAGACATGCGAACCATGTCCATTGGTATATATGCATGAAGAAACTCCATGCAGATGGATCGTTTGGACTCACTTGAGACATGCAAATCATACCACATGGGCAAGATGACTGAAAGGCCTCGTTTTCAGTAAGATGGAACAAGAGAGCAACTTGTTGGAAGTAATACATTTTGATGTGTGCAGTGCAATGAGTGCTGAGGCATGCAGTGGATATCGTTATGTTCTTACTTCACAGATGATTTGAGTAGATGCTGAGTATATTTACTTGATAAAACACAAGTCTGAATTATTGAAAGGTTCAAGTAATTTCAGAGTGAAGTTGAAGATCGTCGTGACAAGAGGATAAAAATGTCTGTGACATGATCATAGAGATGAATATCTGAGTTACGAGTTTGGCACACAATTAAGAAATTGTGGAAATTGTTTCACGACTAATACCGCCTGGAACACTCTAATGTGATGGTGTGTCCGAACATCATAACTGCACCCTATTGGATATGGTGCATACCATGATGTCTCTTCTCGAATTACCACTGTCGTTCATGGGTTAGGCATTAGAGACAACCGCATTCACTTTAAATAGGGCACCACGCAATTCCGTTAAGACGACACCGTATGAACTATGGTTTAGAGAAACCTAAGCTGTCGTTTCTTAAAAGTTTGGGGCTGCAACGCTTATGTGAAAAAGTTTCAGGCTAATAAGCTCGAACCCAAAGCGGATAAATGCATCTTCATAGAATACCAAAACAGTTGGGTATACCTCCTATTTCAGATCTGGTAGCAAACGTGATTGCTTCTACAAACGAGTCCTTTCTCGAGGAAAAGTTTCTCTCGAAAGAATTGAGTGGGAGGATGGTGGAGACTTGATAAGGTTATTGAACTGTCACTTCAACTAGTGTGTAGCAGGGCACAGGAAGTTATTCCTGTGGCACCTACACCAATTGAAGTGGAAGCTTATGATAGTGATCATGAAACTTCGGATCAAGTCACTACCAAACCTCGTAGGACGACAAGGATGCGTACTACTTCAGAGTAATGCGTGATCCTGTCTTGGAAGTCATGTTGCTGGACAACAATGAACCTACGAGCTATGGAGAAGCGATGGTGGGCCCATATTCCGACAAATGGTTAGAACCCATGAAATCAGAGATAGGATCCATGTATCAGAGCAAAGCATGGACTTTGGTGAACTTGCCCGATGATCGGCAAGCCATTGAGATAAATGGACCTTTAAGAAGAAGACGGACGTGGACGGTAATGTTACCATCTATGAAGCTCGACTTGTGGCAAAGAGTATTTTCACAAGTTCAAGGAGTTGACTACGATGAGATTTTCTCATCCGTAGCGATGCTTAAGTCCGTCGGAATCATGTTAGCATTAGCTGCATTTATGAAATCTGGCAGATGGATGTCAAAACAAGTTTCCTTACCAGTTTTCGTAAGGAAAGGTTGTATGTGATACAATCAGAAAGGTTTTGTCAATCCTAAGGATGCTAAAAGGTATGCTAGCTCCAGCGATCCTTCCATGGACTAGAGCAAGCATCTCGGAGTCAGAATATACGCTTTGATGGAGTGATCAAAGTTTTTGGGTTTATACAAAGTTTGTTAGAAACTTGTATTTATAATAAAGTGAGTGGGAGCGCTACAACATTTCTGATAAGTATATGTGAATGACATATTGTTGATCCGAAATGATGTAAAATTTCTGGAAAGCATAAAGGGTTGTTTGAAAGGAATTTTTTCAAAGGAAGACCTGGATAAAGCTGCTTACATATTGGGCATCAAGATCTATAGAGATAGATCAAGACGCCTGATGATACTTTCAAAGAACGCACACCTTGACATGATTTTGAAAGAGTTCAAAATAGATCAGCAAAGAAGGAGTTCTGGGCTGTGTTACAAGGTGTGAGTATTGAGTAAGACTCAAGACCTGACCACAGCAGAAGAGAGAGAAAGGACGAAGGTCGTCCCCTATGCTTTAGACGTAGGCTCTATAGTATGCTATGCTGTGTACCGCACATGAAGTGTGCCTTGCCATGAGTTGGTCAAGGGGTACAATGGTGATCCGGTGATGGATCACATGACATCGGTCGAACTTATCCTTAGTATCTAGTGGACTAAGGAATTTTCTCGATTATGGAGGTGAAAAGGGGTTCGTCGTAAAGGGTTACGTCGATGCGAACTTTGACACTAATCCGTATAACTTTGAGTAGTAAACAAGATTCGTATAGTAGAGCAGTTATTTGAAATGGCTCCAAGTAGCGCGTGGTAGCATCCACAAGATGACATAGATATTCGTAAAGCACACACGGATCTGAAAGGTTCAGACCCGTTGACTAATAACCTCTCTCACAAGCATAACATGATCAAACCAGAACTCATTGAGTGTTAATCACATAGTGATGTGAACTAGATTGTTGACTCTAGTAAACTCTTTGGATGTTGGTCACATGGTGATGTGACCTGTGAGTGTTAATCACATGGTGATGTGAACTAGATTATTGACTCTAGTGCAAGTGGGAGACTGTTGGAAATATGCCCTAGAGGCAATAATAAATTGGTTATTATTATATTTCCTTGTTCATGATAATCGTTTATTATCCATGCTAGAATTGTATTGATAGGAAACTCAGATACATGTGTGGATACATAGACAACACCATGTCCCTAGTAAGCCTCTAGTTGACTAGCTCGTTGATCAATAGATGGTTACGGTTTCCTGACCATGGACATTGGATGTCGTTGATAACGGGATCACATCATTAGGAGAATGATGTGATGGACAAGACCCAATCCTCAGCCTAGCACAAGATCGTGTAGTTCGTTTGCTCAGAGCTTTTCTAATGTCAAGTATCATTTCCTTAGACCATGAGATTGTGCAACTCCCGGATACCGTAGGAGTGCTTTGGGTGTACCAAACGTCACAACGTAACTGGGTGGCTATAAATGTGCACTACAGGTATCTCCGAAAGTGTCTGTTGGGTTGGCACGAATCGAGACTGGGATTTGTCACTCCGTGTAAACGGAGAGGTATCTCTGGGCCCACTCGGTAGGACATCATCATAATGTGCACAATGTGACCAAGGAGTTGATCACGGGATGATGTGAGTTACGGAACGAGTAACGAGACTTGCCGGTAACGAGATTGAACAAGGTATCGGGATACCGACGATCGAATCTCGGGCAAGTAACATACCGCTAGACAAAGGGAATTGCATACGGGATTGATTGAATCCCCGACATCGTGGTTCATCCGATGAGATCATCGTGGAATATGCGGGAGCCAACATGGGTATCCAGATCCCGCTGTTGGTTATTGACCGGAGAACGTCTCGGTCATGTCTGCATGGTTCCCGAACCCGTAGGGTCTACACACTTAAGGTTCGATGACGCTAGGGTTATAGGGAATAGATATACGTGGTTACCGAATGTTGTTCGGAGTCTCGGATGAGATCCCGGACGTCACGAGGAGTTCCGGAATGGTCCGGAGGTAAAGATTTATACATGGGAAGTCCTGTTTTGGTCACTGGAAAGGTTTCGGGTGCTATCGGTAATGTACCGGGACAACCGGGAGGGTCCCGAGGGTCCACCAGGTGGGGCCACCAGCCCCAGAAGGCTGCGTGGGCCAAGTGTGGGAGGGGACCAGCTCCAGGTGGGCTGGTGCGCCCCCCCACCAAGGCCCAAGGCGCAGGGAGAGTGGGAGGGGACAAACCCTAGGTCCAGATGCATGGGCCTTAAGGCCCACCCTAGTGGCGCCCCCCTCTCCTTTACCCCTTGGCCGAACCGTATATGGGTGTTGGAAATATGCCCTAGAGGCAATAATAAATGGTTATTATTATATTTCTTTGTTCATGGTAATTGTCTATTGTTCATGCTATAATTGTGTTATCCGGAAATCGTAATACATGTGTGAATACATAGACCACAACGTGTCCCTAGTAAGCCTCTAGTTGACTAGCTCGTTCATCAACAGATAGTCATGGTTTCCTGACTATGGACATTGGATGTCATTGATAACGGGATCACATCATTAGGAGAATGATGTGATGGACAAGACCCAATCCTAAGCATAGCATAAAAGATCGTGTAGTTTCGTTTGCTAGAGCTTTTCCAATGTCAAGTATCTATTCCTTAGACCATGAGATCGTGCAACTCCCGGATACCGTAGGAATACTTTGGGTGTGCCAAACGTCACAACATAACTGGGTGACTATAAAGGTATACTACGGGTATCTCCGAAAGTGTCTGTTGGGTTGGCACGGATCGAGACTGGGATTTGTCACTCCGTATGACGGAGAGGTATCTCTGGGCCCACTCGGTAATGCATCATCATAATGAGCTCAATGTGACTAAGGAGTTAGTCACGGGATCATGCATTGCGGAACGAGTAAAGAGACTTGCCGGTAACGAGATTGAACAAGGTATTGGGATACCGACGATCGAATCTCGGGCAAGTAACATACCGATTGACAAAGGGAATTGTATACGGGATTGATTGAATCCTCGACATCGTGGTTCATCCGATGAGATCATCATGGAACATGTGGGAGCCAACATGGGTATCCAGATCCCGCTGTTGGTTATTGACCGGAGAGGCGTCTCGGTCATGTCTGCATGTCTCCCGAACCCGTAGGGTCTACACACTTAAGGTTCGGTGACGCTAGGGTTGTAGAGATATGAGTATGCGGAAACCCGAAAGTTGTTCGGAGTCCCGAATGAGATCCTAGACGTCACGAGGAGTTCCGGAATGTTCCGGAGGTGAAGAATTATATATAGGAAGTCCAGTTTCGGCCACCGGGAAAGTTTCGGGGGTTATCGGTATTGTACCGGGACCACCGGAAGGGTCCCGGGGGTCCACCGGGTGGGGCCACCTGTCCCGGAGGGGCCCATGGGCTGAAGTGGGAAGGGAACCAGCCCTTAGTGGGCTGGGGCGCCCGCCATGGGCCTCCCCCCTGCGCCTAGGGTTGGGAACCCTAGGGTGGGGGGCGCCCCACTTGACTTGGGGGGTAAGTTACCCCCCTTGGCCGGCGCCCCCCCATCTAGATGGGTCTTGGCCAGCGCCCCCCTCCCAGGGGGCCTATATAAAGGGGGGGGGGAGGGAGGGCAGCAACACCACAGCCTTGGGCGCCTCCCTCCTCCCCTGCTACACCTCTCCCTCTCGCAGAAGCTCGGCGAAGCCCTGCCGAGATCCCGCTACATCCACCACCACGCCGTCGCGCTGCTGGATCTCCATCAACCTCTCCTTCCCCCATGCTGGATCAAGAAGGAGGAGATGTCGCTGCACCATACGTGTGTTGAACGCGGAGGTGCCGTCCGTTCGGTACTCGGTCATCGGTGATTTGTATCACAGCGAGTACGACTCCATCAACCACGTTCATTGGAACGCTTCCGCACGCGATCTACAAGGGTATGTAGATGCACTCCTTTCCCCTCGTTGCTAGTATACTCCATAGATGGATCTTGGTGAGCATAGGAAAATTTTAAAATTCTGCTACGATCCTCAACAGTGGCATCATGAGCCAGGCCTATGCGTAGTTACTATGCACGAGTAGAACACAAAGCAGTTGTGCGCGTAGATGTTGCCAATTCTTCTTGCCGCTACTAGTCTTATCTTGTTTCGGCGGTATTGTGGGATGAAGCGGCCCGGACCGACCTTACACGTACGCTTACGTGAGACAGGTTCCACCGACTGACATGCACTAGTTGCATAAGGTGGCTAGCGGGTGTCTATCTCTCCTACTTTAGTCGGAACGGTTTCGATGAAAAGGGTCCTTATGAAGGGTAAATAGAAATTGGCAAATCACGTTGTGGTTTTACGTTGGTAAGAAACGTTCTTGCTAGAAACCTATACAAGCCACGTAAAAACTTGCAACAACAATTAGAGGACGTCTAACTTGTTTTTGCAGCAAGTGCTATGTGATGTGATATGGCCGGAAGATGTGATGAATGATATATGTGATGTATGAGATTGATCATATTCTTGTAATAGGAATCACGACTTTCATGTCGATGAGTATGACAACCGGCAGGAGCCATAGGAGCTGTCTTTATTATTTTGTATGACCTGCGTGTCATTGAATAAACGCCATGTAAATTACTTTACTTTGTTGCTAAACGCGTTAGCCATAGAAGTAGAAGTAATCGTTGGCGTGACAACTTCATGAAGACACAATGATGGAGATCATGATGATGGAGATCATGGTGTCATGCCGATGACGAAGATGATCATGGTGCCCCGAAGATGGAGATCAAAGGAGCAAAATGATATTGGCCATATCATGTCACTATTTGATTGCATGTGATGTTTATCATGTTTTTGCATCTTATTTGCTTAGAACGACGGTAGTAAGTAAGATGATCCCTTATGATAATTTCAAGAAAGTGTTCCCCCTACCTGTGCACCGTTGCGAAGGTTCGTTGTTTCGAAGCACCACGTGATGATCGGGTGCGATAGATTCTAACGTTCGCATACAACGGGTGTTGACGAGCCTAGCATGTACAGACATGGCCTCGGAACACACGCAATACACTTAGGTTGACTTGATGAGCCTAGCATGTACAGACATGGCCTCCGAAGACGGAGGACCGAAAGGTCGAGCATGAGTCGTATAGAAGATACGATCAACATGGAGATGTTCACCGATCTTGACTAGTCCGTCTCACGTGATGATCGGACACGGCCTAGTTAACTCGGATCATGTTTCACTTAGATGACTAGAGGGATGTCTATCTGAGTGGGAGTTCATTAAATAATTTGATTATATGAACCTAATTATCATGAACTTAGTCTAAAATCTTTACAATATGTCTTGTAGATCAAATGGCCCACGTTGTCCTCAACTTCAACGCGTTCCTAGAGAAAACCAAGCTGAAAGATGATGGCAGTAACTATATGGACTGGGTCCGGAACCTGAGGATCATCCTCATAGCTGCCAAGAAAGATTATGTCTTAGAAGCACCGCTAGGTGAAGCACCAATCCCAGAGAACCAAGACATTATGAACGCTTGGCAATCACGTGCTGATGATTACTCCCTCATTCAGTGCGGCATGCTTTACAGCTTAGAACCGGGTCTCCAAAAGCGTTTCGAGAAACATGGAGCATATGAGATGTTCGAGGAGCTGAAAATGGTTTTCCAAGCTCATGCCCGGGTCGAGAGATATGAAGTCTCCGACAAGTTCTTCAGCTGTAAAATGGAGGAGAATAGTTCTGTTAGTGAGCACATACTCAGAATGTCTGGGTTGCACAACCGCTTGTCTCAGCTAGGAGTTAATCTCCCGGATGACGCGGTCATTGATAGAATCCTTCAGTCGGTTGCACCAAGCTACAAGAGCTTTGTGATGAACTTCAATATGCAAGGGATGGAAAAGACCATTCCTGAGGTATATTCAATGCTGAAATCAGCGGAGGTGGAGATCAGAAAAGAACATCAAGTGTTGATGGTGAATAAAACCACTAAGTTCAAGAAGGGCAAGGGTAAGAAGAACTTCAAGAAGGACGGCAAGGGAGTTGCCGCACCCGGTAAGCTAGTTGTCGGGAAGAAGTCGAGGAATGGACCCAAGCCTGAGACTGAGTGCTTTTATTGCAAAGGAAGTGGTCACTGGAAGCAGAACTGCCCCAAATACTTAGCGGACAAGAAGGCCGGCAACACCAAAGGTATATGTGATATACATGTAATTGATGTGTACCTTACCAGTACTCGTAGTAGCTCCTGGGTATTTCATACCGGTGCGGTTGCTCATATTTGTAACTCAAAACAGGAACTGCGGAATAAACGGAGACTGGCAAAGGACGAGGTGACGATGCGCGTCGGCAATGGTTCCAAGGTCGATGTGATCGCCGTCGGCACGCTACCTCTGCATCTACCTACGGGATTAGTTTTAAACCTCAATAATTGTTATTTTGTGCCAGCTTTGAGCATGAACATTGTATTTGGATCTCGTTTAATTCGAGATGGCTACTCATTTAAATCCGAGAATAATGGTTGTTCTATTTATTTGAGAGAGATGTTTTATGGTCATGCCCGCTGGTCAATGGTTTATTCTTGATGAATCTCGAACGTGATGTTACACATATTCATAGTGTGAATACCAAAAGATGTAAAGTTGATAACGATAGTCCCACATACTTGTGGCACTGCCGCCTTGGTCACATTGGTGTCAACCGCATGAAGAAGATCCATGCAGATGGACTTTTGGAGTCTCTTGATTACAAATCATTTGACACGTGCGAACCATGCCTCATGGGTAAGATGACCAAGACTCCGCTCTCCGGAACAATGGAGCGAGCAACCAACTTATTGGAAATCATACATACCGATGTGTGCGGTCCAATGAGTGTTGAGGCTCGCGGAGGATATCGTTATGTTCTCACTCTCACTGATGACTTAAGTAGATATGGGTATGTCTACCTAATGAAACACAAGTCTGAAACCTTTGAAAAGTTCAAGGAATTTCAGAGTGAGGTTGAGAATCAACGTGACAGGAAAATAAAATTCTTACGATCAGATCGTGGTGGAGAATATTTAAGTCACGAATTTGGTGCGCACTTAAGGAAATGTGGAATCGTTTCACAACTCACGCCGCCTGGAACACCTCAGCGAAACGGTGTGTCCGAACGTCGTAATCGCACTCTATTGGATATGGTGCGATCTATGATGTCTCTTACCGATTTACCGCTCTCATTTTGGGGCTATGCTTTAGAGACTGCCGCATTCACTTTAAATAGGGCTCCGTCGAAATCCGTTGAGACGACACCGTATGAATTATGGTTTGGGAAGAAACCTAAGCTGTCGTTTCTAAAAGTTTGGGGATGCGATGCTTATGTCAAGAAACATCAACCTGAAAAGATCGAACCCAAGTCGGAGAAATGCATCTTCATAGGATACCCTAAGGAAACTATTGGGTATACCTTCTACCTCAGATCCGAAGGCAAGATCTTCGTTGCCAAGAACGGGTCCTTTCTGGAGAAAGAGTTTCTCTCGAAAGAATTAAGTGGGAGGAAAGTGGAACTTGATGAGGTGATAGTCACCCCTTCCGAACCGGAAAGTAGCGCAGCACGGGAAGATGTTCCTGTGGTGCCTACACTGACTGGGGAGGAAGTTAATGATGATGATCATGAAACTTCAGATCAAGTTACTACTGAACTTCGTAGGTCCACAAGGACACGTTCCGCACCAGAGTGGTACGGCAACCCTGTCCTGGAAATCATGTTGTTAGACAACGGTGAACCTTCGAACTATGAAGAAGCGATGGCGGGCCCGGATTCCGACAAATGGCTAGAAGCCCTGAAATCCGAGATAGGATCCATGTATGAAAACGAAGTATGGACTTTGACTGACTTGCCCGATGATCGGCGAGCCATAGAAAATAAATGGATCTTTAAGAAGAAGACAGACGCGGATGGTAATGTGACCATCTACAAAGCTCGACTTGTCGCTAAGGGTTATCGACAAGTTCAAGGGGTTGACTACGATGAGACTTTCTCACCCGTAGCGAAGCTGAAGTCCGTCCGAATCATGTTAGCAATTGCCGCATACTATGATTATGAGATATGGCAGATGGACGTCAAAACGGCATTCCTTAATGGCTTCCTTAAGGAAGAATTGTATATGATGCAGCCGGAAGGTTTTGTCGATCCTAAGAATGCTGACAAAGTATGCAAGCTCCAGCGCTCAATCTATGGGCTGGTGCAAGCATCTCGGAGTTGGAACATTCGCTTTGATGAGATGATCAAAGCGTTTGGGTTTACACAGACTTATGGAGAAGCCTGTGTTTACAAGAAAGTGAGTGGGAGCTCTGTAGCATTTCTCTTATTATATGTGGATGACATATTATTGATGGGAAATGATATAGAATTCTTGGAAAGTATAAAGGCCTATTTGAATAAGTGTTTTTCAATGAAGGACCTTGGAGAAGCTGCTTATATATTAGGCATCAAGATCTATAGAGATAGATCAAGACGCCTCATTGGTCTTTCACAGAGTACATACCTTGACAAGATATTGAAGAAGTTCAATATGGATCAGTCCAAGAAGGGGTTCTTGCCTGTATTGCAAGGTGTGCAATTGAGCATGGCTCAATGCCCGACCACGGCAGAAGATAGAGAAAAGATGAGTGTCATCCCCTATGCCTCGGCCATAGGTTCTATTATGTATGCCATGCTGTGTACCAGACCTGATGTAAGCCTTGCCGTAAGTTTGGTAGGAAGGTACTCCCGGCATGGAACACTGGACAGCGGTCAAGAATATCCTGAAGTACCTGAAGAGGACTAAGGATATGTTTCTCGTTTATGGAGGTGACGAAGAGCTCGTCGTAAAGGGTTACGTCGACGCTAGCTTCGACACAGATCTGGATGACTCGAAGTCACAAACCGGATACATGTATATTTTGAATGGAGGAGCAGTAAGCTGGTGCAGTTGCAAGCAAAGCGTCGTGGCGGGATCTACATGTGAAGCGGAGTACATGGCAGCCTCGGAGGCAGCACAGGAAGCAGTCTGGATGAAGGAGTTCATTACGGACCTAGGGGTGATTCCCAATGCGTCGAGCCCGATGACTCTCTTCTGTGACAACACTGGAGCTATCGCCCTTGCGAAGGAGCCCAGGTTTCACAGGAAGACCAGGGATATCAAGCGTCGTTTCAACTCCATTCGTGAAAGTGTTCAAAATGGAGACATAGATATTTGTAAAGTACATACAGACCTCAATGTAGCAGATCCGTTGACTAAACCTCTCCCTAGAGCAAAACATGATCAACACCAGGACGCAATGGGTGTTCGATTCATCACAATGTAACTAGATTATTGACTCTAGTGCAAGTGGGAGACTGTTGGAAATATGCCCTGGAGGCAATAATAAATGGTTATTATTATATTTCTTTGTTCATGGTAATTGTCTATTGTTCATGCTATAATTGTGTTATCCGGAAATCGTAATACATGTGTGAATACATAGACCACAACGTGTCCCTAGTAAGCCTCTAGTTGACTAGCTCGTTGATCAACAGATAGTCATGGTTTCCTGACTATGGACATTGGATGTCATTGATAACGGGATCACATCATTAGGAGAATGATGTGATGGACAAGACCCAATCCTAAGCATAGCATAAAAGATCGTGTAGTTTCGTTTGCTAGAGCTTTTCCAATGTCAAGTATCTATTCCTTAGACCATGAGATCGTGCAACTCCCAGATACCGTAGGTGTACTTTGGGTGTGCCAAACGTCACAACGTAACTGGGTGACTATAAAGGTATACTACGGGTATCTCCGAAAGTGTCTGTTGGGTTGGCACGGATCGAGACTGGGATTTGTCACTCCGTATGACGGAGAGGTATCTCTGGGCCCACTCGGTAATGCATCATCATAATGAGCTCAATGTGACTAAGGAGTTAGTCGCGGGATCATGCATTGCGGTACGAGTAAAGAGACTTGCCGGTAACGAGATTGAACAAGGTATTGGGATACCGACGATCGAATCTCAGGCAAGTAACATACCGATTGACAAAGGGAATTGTATACAGGATTGATTGAATCCTCGACATCGTGGTTCATCCGATGAGATCATCGTGGAACATGTGGGAGCCAACATGGGTATCCAGATCCCGCTATTGGTTATTGACCGGAGAGGCGTCTCGGTCATGTCTGCATGTCTCCCGAACCCGTAGGGTCTACACACTTAAGGTTCGGTGACGCTAGGGTTGTAGAGATATGAGTATGCGGAAACCCGAAAGTTGTTCGGAGTCCCGGATGAGATCCCGGACGTCACGAGGAGTTCCGGAATGGTCCGGAGGTGAAGAATTATATATAGGAAGTCCAGTTTCGGCCACCGGGAAAGTTTCGGGGGTTATCGGTATTGTACCGGGACCACCGGAAGGGTCCCGGGGGTCCACCGGGTGGGGCCACCTGTCCCGGAGGGCCCCATGGGCTGAAGTGGGAAGGGAACCAGCCCTTAGTGGGCTGGGGCGCCCCCCATGGGCCTCCCCCCTGCGCCTAGGGTTGGGAACCCTAGGGCGGGGGGGCGCCCCACTTGACTTGGGGGGTAAGTTACCCCCCTTGGCCGGCGCCCCCCATCTAGATGGGTCTTGGCTGGCGCCCCCCCCCTCCCAGGGGGCCTATATAAAGGGGGGGGGGAGGGAGGGCAGCAACACCACAGCCTTGGGCGCCTCCCTCCTCCCCTGCTACACCTCTCCCTCTCGCAGAAGCTCGGCGAAGCCCTGCCGAGATCCCGCTACATCCACCACCACGCCGTCGTGCTGCTGGATCTCCATCAACCTCTCCTTCCCCCTTGCTGGATGAAGAAGGAGGAGACGTCGCTGCACCGTACATGTGTTGAACGCGGAGGTGCCGTCCGTTCGGCACTCGGTCATCAGTGATTTGAATCACGGCGAGTACGACTCCATCACCCACGTTCATTGGAACGCTTCCGCTCGCGATCTACAAGGGTATGTAGATGCACTCCTTTCCCCTCGTTGCTAGTATACTCCATAGATGGATCTTGGTGAGCGTAGGAAAATTTTAAAATTCTGCTACGATCCCCAACAATGGGTTTGGGGGCTGCCGCCACCCCTTGGGGAGGGAACCCTAGATGGGGGCGCAGCCCCTCCCCCTTCCCTATATATACTTGAGGTTTTGGGGCTGCCAAACACACGAGAACGTCTCTCTTTTGGCGCAGCCCTACCCCTCTCCCTCCTCCTCTCCCGCGGTGGTTGGCGAAGCCCTGCAGGATTGCCACGCTCCTCCATCACCACCACGCCGTCGTGCTGCTGCTGGACGGAGTCTTCCCCAACCTCTCCCTCTCTCCTTGCTGGATCAAGGCATGGGAGACGTCACCGGGCTGCACGTGTGTTGAACGCGGAGGCGCCGTGGTTCGGCGCTTAGATCGGAATCAACCGCGATCTGAATCGCTACGAGTATGTCTCCTTCATCCGCGTTCTTGCAACGCTTCCGCATCGCGATCTACAATGTTATGTAGATGCACTCCCCTTCCCCTCGTTGCTAGATTACTCCATAGATTGATCTTGGTGATGCGTAGAAAATTTTGAATTTCTGCTACGTTCCCCAACATCTACCTCTACCCCCCTCCTGACAGATTGACCCATTTGCACTTAAACAAAGGGACCTTAAAATCATGTCCGTAGTCAAGTACCCATATGTCCACTATGTAACCATAATATGTGTCCTTTCCCTTCTCGGTTGCTGCATCAAAGCGGACACCGCTGTTTTGGTTGGTGCTCTTTTGATCTTGGGCGATCGTGTAAAATGTATTCCCATTTATCTCTTATCCTTTGTAAGTCAATACAGTCAAAGATGGTCCCCTGGACAACGAGTACAGCTCATCACAAACAGTGTTGTCACCTCTGAGACGTGTTTCCAACCAACTGCTGAAAGTCCTGATGTGTTCACATGTAATCCAGTCGTCGCACTGCTCCGGGTGTTTGGAGCGCAGACTGTTCTTGTGTTCATCGACATACGGGGTCACCAAGGTAGAGTTCTGTAGAACTGTGTAGTGTGCTTGAGACCAAAAATGCCCGTCCCTGCATATTATTGAGTCCGCTCCTAGCGTGCCTTTTCCAGTCAGTCTCCCCTCATACCGCGATTTAGGGAGACCTATCTTCTTAAGGCCAGGAATGAATTCAACACAAAACCCAATGACATCCTCTGTTTGATGGCCCATGGAGATGCTTCCTTCTGGCCTAGTGCGGTTACGGACATATTTCTTTAGGACTCCCATGAACCTCTCAAAGGGGAACATATTGCGTAGAAATACGGGCCCCAGAATGACAATCTCGTCGACTAGATGAACTAGGACGTGCGTCATGATATTGAAGAAGGATGGTGGGAACACCAACTCGAAACTGACAAGACATTGCGCCACATCACTCCATAGCCTTGGTATGATTTCTGGATCGATCACCTTCTGAGAGATTGCATTGAGGAATGCACATAGCTTCACAATGGCTAATCGGACGTTTTCCGGTAGAAGGCCCCCTCAATGCAACCGGAAGCAGTTGCGTCATAATCACGTGGCAGTCATGAGACTTTAGGTTCTGGAACTTTTTCTCTGGCATATTTATTATTCCCTTTATATTCGACGAGAAGCCAGTCGGGACCTTCATACTGAGCAGGCATTCAAAGAAGATTTCTTTCTCTTCTTTCGTAAGAGCATAGCTGGCAGGACCTTCATACTGCTTCGGAGGGATGCCGTCTTTTTCGTGCAAACGTTGCAGGTCCTCCCGTGCCTCAGGTGTATGTTTTGTCTTCCCATACACGCCCAAGAAGCCTAGCAGGTTCACGCAAAGGTTCTTCGTCACGTGCATCACGTCGATTGAAGAGCGGACCTCTAGGTCTTTCCAGTAGGGTAGGTCCCAAAATATAGATTTCTTCTTCCACATGGGTGCGTGTCCCTCAGCGTCATTCGGAACAGCTAGTCCGCCGGGACCCTTTCCAAAGATTACGTGTAAATCCTTGACCATAGCAAGTACATGATCACCGGTACGCATGGCGGGCTTCTTCCGGTGATCTGCCTCGCCTTTGAAATGCTTGCCTTTCTTTCGACATTGATGGTTGGTCGAAAGAAATCGACGATGGCCCAGGTACACATTCTTCCTGCATTTGTCCAGGTATATACTTCCAGTGTCATCTAAACACTGCGTGCATGCGTGGTATCCCTTGTTTGTCTGTCTTGAAAGGTTACTGAGAGCGGGCCAATCGTTGATGGTTACAAACAGCAACGCGTGCAGGTTAAATTCCTCTTGTTTGTGCTCATCCCACGTACGTACACCGTTTCCATTCCACAGCTGTAAAAGTTCTTCAACTAATGGCCTTAGGTACACATCAATGTCGTTGCCAGGTTGCTTAGGGCCTTGGATGAGAACTAGCATCATAATGAACTTCCGCTTCATGCACATCCAAGGAGGAAGGTTATACATACATAGAGTCACGGACCAGGTGCTGTGATTGCTGCTCTACTCCCCAAAAGGATTAATGCCATCCGTGCTTAAACCAAACCTTACATTCCTTGGGTCACCTGCAAACTCATCCCAGTACTTTCTCTTGATTTTTCTCCACTGCGACCCGTCAGCGGGTGCTCTCAACTTCCCGTCTTTCTTACGGTCCTCACTGTGCCATCACATCAACTTGGCATGCTCTTCGTTTCTGAACAAACGTTTCAACCATGGTATTATAGGAGCATATCACATCACCTTCGCAGGAACCCTCTTCCTGGGGGCTCGCTGTCAACATCACCAGGGTCATCTCGTCTGATCTTATACCGCAATGCACCGCATACCGGGCATGCGTTCAGATCCTTGTACGCACCGTGGTAGAGGATGCATTCATTAGGGCATGCATGTATCTTTTGCACCTCCAATCCTAGAGGGCATACGACCTTCTTTGCTGCGTATGTACTGTCGGGCAATTCGTTATCCTTTGGAAGCTTCTTCTTCAATATTTTCAATAGCTTCTCAAATCCTTTGTCAGGCACAACATTCTCCGCCTTCCACTGCAGCAATTCCAGTACGGTACCGAGCTTTGTGTTGCCATCTTCGCAATTGGGGTACAAACCTTTTTTGTGATCCTCTAACATGCGGTCGAACTTCAGATTCTCCTTTTGACTTTCGCATTGCGTCCTTTCATCGACAATGACCCGGCGGAGATCATCATCATCGGGCACTGGTTCCTCTTGATCTTCAGCAGCTTCCCCCGTTGCAGCATCATTGGGCACATCGTCTGGTTCCTCTTGATCTTCAGCAGCTTCCCCCGTTGCAGCATCACCGTATTCAGGGGGCACATAGTTGTCATCGTCCTCTTCTTCTTCGCCGTCTTCCATCATAACCCCTATTTCTCCGTGCCTCGTCCAAACATTATAGTGTGGCATGGAACCCTTGTAAAGCAGGTGGGTGTGAAGGATTTTCCGGTCAGAGTAGGACTTCGTATTCCCACATTTAGGGCATGGACAACACATAAAACCATTCTGCTTGTTTGCCTCAGCCACTTCGAGAAAATCATGCACGCCCTTAATGTACTCGGAGGTGTGTCTGTCACCGTACATCCATTGCCGGTTCATCTGCGTGCATTATATATAATTAAGTGTGTCAAAAACCATTACAGAACATCATGAATAGATAATTAAGTGACCAAATTAATAGAAGTTCATCATCACATTAAAACCAAAGTACATACATAGTTCTCATCTAACAACATATAGCTCTCCAGAGCATCTAATTAATTAAACCATACATTGAAACTATGTAAAACATTTCAATGCGAAAACAAATGTGATCATAATCGCAACCAAGGTAACAATTGATCCAATGGCATAATGATACCAAGCCTCGGTATGAATGGCATATTTTCTAATCTTTCTAATCTTCAAGCGCATTGCATCCATCTTGATCTTGTGATCATCGACGACATCCGCAACATGCAACTCCAATATCATCTTCTCCTCCTCAATTTTTTTATTTTTTCCTTCAAGAAATTGTTTTCTTCTTCAACTAAATTTAACGTCTCGACAATAGGGTCGGTTGGAATTTCCGGTTCACATACCTCCTAGATAAAAAAAACTATGTCACGTTGGTCGGCATAATTTTCATAAACAATAAATGAACCAATAGTTATAAAGATAATATATACCACATCCGAATCATAGACAGGACGAGGGACGATGGGGGCGGATACCAAAACCATCGCACTATATAATAACAAGCAATAAAATAGTAAGAAAATTAGACAAGTATCTATCTAAAGTAAGAATTTTTTTCTTTCAGAAAGAAGATAAGAACAAGAGGCTCACCACGGTGGTGCCGGTGACGAGATCGGCGCGGGCGATCGACGGTGGTGAAGACGGGAATGGGACGTGACGGGCCGCTAAACCTAGACAAATCTCGAGGAAAATGGAGCTTTGAGGTCGAGCTTCGAGACGAGAAAGCTTAACTAGTGTGGCTCGGGCATTTCATCGAACACCTCATGTGCATAGGAGGTGAGGTAGAGCACCACAAATCCCTCCCCTTGCCGGCCAGAGAAAAACAGAGCACTGGAGTGCTCTGCTCGCGGGCGAGGGGTATATATAGGCACCTCATTGGTCCCGGTTCGTGGTATGAACCGGGACTAAAGGGCAGCCTGTGGTCCCGGTTCAAGCCACCAACCGGGACCAATGGTGGTGGGCCAGGAGCGAGGCCCATTGGTCCCGGTTCGTCCCACCAACCGGGACCAAAGGAGCCAGACGAACCGGGACCAATGCCCCCACGTGGCCCGGCAGGCCCCTGGCCTCACGAACCGGGACCAGTGCCCCCATGGGTCCCGGTTCTGGACTGAACCGGGACTAATGAGCTGACCCGGCCTGAACCAAAGCCCTCTTTTCTACTAGTGCAAGTTCTATAATGAAAATTCCCACTAGTATATGAAAGTGATAACTCAATGAGACTCTCTATATGAAGAACATGGTGCTACTTTGAAGCACAAGTGTGGTAAAAGGATAGTAACATTGTCCCTTCTCTCTTTTTCTCTCAATTTTTTGTTTTTTCCTTTTTTTCTTTTTTTTTCCTTTTTTTGGTGGGCTTCTTTGGCCTCTTTTTTATTTGGGCTTCTTTGGCCTCTTTTATTTTGATAACCTCACATGGGACAATGTTCTAATAATGACGGTCATCACACTTTTATTTACTTACAACTCAATATTAGTGGCTAGCAATGATGGAAGGGTGAGAGTGCGTATAATCCATGGACTCACATTAGTCATAAAGAACTCATATACTTATTGCAAAAGTTTATTAGCCTTCGAAGCAAAGTACTACTACGCATGCCCCTAGGGGGATAGATTGGTAGGAAAATACCATCGCTCGTCCCTGGCCGCCACTCATAAGGAAAGCAATGAAAGAACACCTCATGCTCCGACTTCGTTACATAACGGTTCACCATACGTGCATGCTATGGGACTTGCAAACCTCAACACAAGTATTCCTCAATTTCACAATTACTCAACTAGAACGACTCTAATATCACCACCTTTATATCGCAAAACTATTGCAAGGAATCAAACATATCATATTCAGTGATCTACAAGTTTTATGTAGGATCTTATGACTAACCATGTGAATGACCAATTCCTGTCATCTCTCTAAATAGATATAAGTGAAGCAAGAGAGTTTAATTCTTTCTACAAAAGATATGACTACGCTCTAACAAATATAAGTGAAGCAAAAGAGCATTCTACAAATGGTGGTTTTCTATGTAAAGAGAAACAGGCAATCCAAACTTCAAATGATATAAGTGAAGCACATGAAGCATTCTATAAAGCCATACTCAAAAGATATATGTGAAGTGCATAGAGAATTCTATAAATAAACCAAGGACTATCTCATACCATCATGGTGCATAAAAGAAAAGTGAAAACTAAATGCAAAAGGCGCTCCAAGATTTGCACATACCGCATGAACGAAACGAATCCGAAAACATACCGATATTTGTTGAAGAAAGAGGGGATGACTTCCGGGGCATCCCCAAGCTTAGAAGCTTGAGTCTCCTTGAATATTTACTCGGGTTGCCTTGGGCATCCCCAAGCTTGAGCTCTTGCCTCTCCTTCTTCTCCTCACATCGAGACCTTCTCGATCATCGAACACTTCATCCACACAAAACATCAACAGAAAACTCGGTAAGATCCGTTAGTATAATAAAGCAAATCACTACTCTAAGTACTGTTGTAAACAAATTCATATTTTGTTTTTGCATTGTGTCTACTGTAATATAGCTTTTCCATGGCTTAATCCACTGATATAAATTGATAGTTTCATCAAAACAAGCAAACTATGCATCAAAAACAGAATCTGTCTAAAACAGAACAGTCTGTAACAATCTGAACATTCACCATACTTCTTATACTTGAAAAATTCTGCCAAAATTAGGAAAAATAAAAAATTTGTATAGAAAGACAGTGCAAAAAGTTTCAGAACCATTTGACGTTCCAGTAAAAAATTTAAAATCGCGCACTACAGCCAAAGTTTCTGTCCTGCACCGCACAAACCAACAAGCATTGTAAACATCCTAAAGGCAAACCATGGCAAATTATTTTTATAATACAATGGAATTGTATAAGGGGTAATTATTTTTGTTGAAAATTTTCTGTAATCAAGATTCACAAAGTTTCCGTGAGCATGAACAAAGTTCAAGGCTAGCTCCCACTTCAACAATGCTTGTCTTTCTCACTTTCGCTTTTCTTTTTGAAAAAGTTTTGGGTTCCCCTCTTTATTTTTGTTGTTTCTAAAATATATGAAAGCACTCAACAGAAATAAATGAGTCTCTAAAACTTCCGGGTTGTCTCCCTGGCAGCGCTTTCTTTAAAGCCATTAAGCTAGGCATATAGTGCTCAAGTAGTGAATCCACCCGGATCCCAAGGTATATCAAAGCCAATTTTAATTAGCAATGATTTGTAAGTTAGTAGTGAGCACAAAGTAACATGTATCAAGCAATGACGAAGTGTAACTCTCCTCCTATGCATCGGCATGTCATAAAAGAACAATTCATGCACACCTAGTAAAGGCCAATGAAGAGTATAAATAGTTTCTTGCAATTTTATCATGTTGGAAACATAGAGAGGTGGAGATATAGTTCATCTATCATAATAATTGCAAGTAGGAGGAGCAAGCACATGCATATTATATCTATCAAAATATTCTTGTGCAACGGTAAAAGGCAACCCATCAATATAATCCTTAATAAGGGCAAACTTCTCCGATATGGTGTAGTTTGGAGAATTCAAAAAGATAATAGGACTATCATGCGTGGGTGCAATAGCAACAATTTCATGTTTAACATAAGGAACTATAGCTACTTCATCTCCATAAGCATAATTCATATTGGCATCTTGGCCACAAGCATAGCAAGCATCATCAAAAAGGGATATTTCAAGAGAATCAATGGGATCATAACAATCATCATAGCATTCATCCTTCGGTAAGCACGAAGGGAAATTAAACAATGTATGAGTTGAAGAGTTCCTCTCATTAGAAGGTGGGCACGGGTAGCTAATCCGCTCTTCCTCCTTTTGTTCTTCGCTCTCCTCATCATCTTTTTCATCCAATGAGCTCACAGTTTCAGTAATTTCTTCTTCCATAGACTCCTGCAAAATGTTAGTCTCTTCTTGGACAGCGGAGACTTTCTCAATAAGTGCATTAATATCGTAATTGTATTCATAATTCTCATAACAATATTGAAGGATAGCTAAATTTCCAGGTCTATAAACCGAATCATCAAAATCTTCAAACCCTTTAAACATAGATTCAATTTCATAAGCACCCATAAAAGCAACAAATTCTTCTATTTGTTCCACATCATAGTAATCATAGATACCATTAGCATAAGAAGCTAAGGTCTTATTATCCTTAAATTTGCATGAAAAGGGAAGGTGTGCAACCTTCATCCTAGAGCAACAAGTATAATCATATCTCAAGCATAGTTGCCTAGCATACCACTTCAACATATAAATTTGATCCCATAATAGTTTCCCTTTTTGTGTCAAGCGATAATCCCTAAAGTATTCACGTTGATCCAACGTTACTCCCATTACAAAGTTGAATGGGGTTTTCTCAGAATTATCAAAGTAGTACATAATATCTATCACATAATGAGCATCGAGGGTTTTAGGAGGTTCCCCATCTCCATGAGCAGCAAGTACACCTAATTTTTTTGGTATATCCATAACTAAAGATAGAGAACAACTAAGAACAACAAATAAAAATTACTTAGTGATAAACCAAACAAGCACACACGAGAATATTCACCCCACGCTATTGCTCCCCGGCAACGGCGCCAGAAAAAGGTCTTGATAACCCACAAGTATAGGGGATCAATTGTAGCCTCTTTCGATTTGTGAGAGTGTTGAACCCAACGAGGAGCTAAAGGTAGAACAAATATTCCCTCAAGTTCTATCGACCACCGATATAACTCTACGCACGCTTAACGTTCGCTTTACCTAGAACAAGTATGAAACTAGAAGTACTTTGTAGGTGCTTTCGGATAGGTTTGCAAGAATATAAAGAGCACGTAAATAAAAACTAGGGGCTGTTTAGATGAAGACACAATAAAGTGAATATAGCGAGTGTGGAAAAGTGGTGGTAGGAGTTGCGAAATTGTCCCTAAGCAATTGACAACTCTACTAGACCGATAGCAAGTTTTATGCTGGAGAGGCCACTGCTAGCATGTCATCCCTGACTTGGAATTCTATGCACTTATGATTGGAACTATTAGCAAGCATCCGCAACTACTAACGTTCATTAAGGTAAAACCGAAGCATAGCATTAAGATATATTGGTCCCCCTTCAATCCCGTATGCATCAATTTTTATGCTAGTTGAAGCTTCTGTCACTCTTGCCCTCCAATACATAGTCCTATCAACATACAACTAACCCTACGGTGTGATCCACGCGTGCTCATATGATGGGCACCAAAGGACAGCAACATAACCACAAGCAAATTAAATCAATCATAGCAATTCATCAACCACCGATAGGACAACGAAAATCTACTCAGACATCATAGGATGGCAACACATCATTGGATAATAATATGAAGCATAAAGCACCATGTTCAAGTAGAGGGTACAGCGGGTTGCGGGAGAGTGGACCGCTGTAGATAGATGGGGGAAGGTGATGGAGATGTTGGTGAAGATGATGATGCAGGTGTTGGTGAAGATCGCGGTGATGATGATGGCCCCGGCGGTGTTCCGGCGCCACCGGAAGCGAGGGGGAGAGAGCCCCCTCCTTCTTCTTCTTCCTTGACCTTCTCCCTAGATGGGAGAAGGGTTTCCCCTCTGGTCCATGGTCTCCATGGCGTGGGAGCGGCGAGAGCCCCTCTGAGATTGGATCTGTCTCTCTGTCTTTCTCTGTTTCTGCGTTCTGGACTGCTGCCCTTTCACCGTTTCGTGTATATATGGAGATCCGTAACTCCGATTGGATTGAAACCTTCGCCCAGATTTTTCTCTGAAAATTAGTTTTCTTGCATCCAAAGTAGAGCAGCAACCGCCTTACGGGGGGGCCACGAGGGTCAGGGGCGCGCCCAGGGGGGTGGGGCGCGCCCAGGGGGGTGGGGCGCGCCCCCCTGCCTCGTGCCCCCCTCGGGCACCGTCTCGCGTTGATTCTTCTTCCGGAATTCTCCAAATATTCCAAAAATATTCTCCATCCGTTTTTATCCCGTTTGGATTCCGTTTGATATGGGGTTTTTGCAAAACATAAAACATGCAACAAACAGGAACTGGCACTGGGCACTGGATCAATATGTTAGTCCCAAAAATAGTATAAAAAGTTGCCAAAAGTGTATGAAAGTTGAATAATATTGGCATGGAACAATCAAAAATTATAGATACGACGGAGACGTATCACGATCGCGCGGGATTATCGAACTGGGCCTGACAGGTGTACATGTGCGGGGCCCGCATAGATTAATTCGGTCGGCCTGTCTCCGGGTGACGACGTGCGGGCGTGCGACGGCCCTTTCTCGTGCGCTTTGGCGGGGAGCCGCCTGCGCTTCGATGCGCCCTGACACCGCACCGATCCTGGAGCAGATCTCGTCAGGTCTGACTCCGCGGATCCCAAGGATGATTCGCCAGCAATTTTGTCACTTTGTGCCACATAAAATGTCCGTTTGGTTTATTTCTTGCACCTTTTTGCAGCAAAGTTTTTTAGTCGCAGTTGTACATGATCCTGCAGCACCTGCTCATTAACAACTACTCCCTCCGTTCGTAAATATAAGCCTTTTTTTAGATTTCAGTATGAAATACATACGGAGCAAAATGAGTGAATCTGCACTCTAAAATACGTCTATATACATCCATATGTAGTTCATACTGAAATATCTTAAAAAACATATAGTATTTAGAAACGGACGGAGTGTATAGTTGGGTATAAACACATGCATGTCGTGTCGGAAATGGAAATCACATTCTAGCAAAAATGTTGTTACAAGACCTCCATCGTGAATGAATTGTTCCATAACAGCAAACATTCGTAAAAAAACGAAAAAATGTTGTCTCCAGCTTAAAACATTTCAAATAACATTAGCCCTCCTACGGAAGCTCGTCTCCGGTGCCAAAATCCAGTGACTTCTTCGTATTGGTCGTTGGAGTTTGCGTCAGGATTTGCGACGACCCACCTTCTCCAATATTTTTACACGGTACATCAATGTAACCTAAGGAGTTCAGTTGTTTCTTTGCCTCAAGCTCTCTAGCCAGAGCCTCCTCATGCTGCAAGTCTTGGATGCGCAGTTCCTGTAAAATCATACGAATGTATTAGGACAAACTTAAGGATGATGAAGCCATAAAATTGATGTAACAAAGAATAGGAACCTCTGAATCCATGTCCGACCACCCCTCATAATCGTCTTTCGGTGGACGATTATAGACCAAATACAAATGACATGTCTTGCTGCCGTTCAGGCGGGAAATCAAATTTGCATAATCACCTGGTCCTGAAATCAGGAACATTCCTTCCGGTAGGTTGCACGCATGCTCAGGTAAGAAGTGGTACAAATCTGAATCCTTTTTATAACCATATCCAACCACTTCTTTCATGAGAAAATCATAGTCCAATACGCCGGGCTCAAACAATCTCATCTCAATGGGTCTTTCATCAAAGTATCCTGTCGGGACATGCGAAAGCTCACAATCCCTATGAATGTAAAATTCCATTACCAGCACCTACATACGAGTATCTCATGTCAAATTTAATACATTGCAATCACCAAAGTTCCATAAATAATTTTTTATGTGCGTAGCAACATCGCGACAAAGTTACCTTATTATTATATGGGATGTAAACTTCGTCTGCGAGGATTCGGGATTGTTCCGCCACTGGATGCTTAGCCTGCATATTAATCGCCGACATAGAGTTACACACGAATTAAATATGGTCATACAAAATGTTGGATGTGAATGTTTACCATGGGTGCGAGGTACTTACAGGGGAGACTTGAAGACATGTTCTTCGAGTGGAGAACTGTGGCATTCAACGGGTGACACCGACATCACTAGGCCTTTAGTGTTGGGAGATTGTGCCGCGTAACGCTTCTTGGACTGAATATGAATAGCTTACACAAAGTTACTCACAAAAAAACTTTTAATACACAATATCGGCCGTGATCGTGACTGAATAGCATCGTTGCAAGGTACTCATAGGGGGAGTACTGAAGACATGCTCTTGCGGTTGACTGCTGTGGCATTGAACGTGGGATTGAAACATCGCACGGTCTTCCAGCATCTTTCCTTCCATCATGACCTGCTCCACCATAGCCTTGTAGTCCATGTCCTTGCGCTCCTGTTGCAGCCTAATGTCCATATTGGCACGTGCCTGCAACACATTCGCGTCCATGTTGACACGCTCTGTCTGTATAAGGCCATCGACAACCTTCTGGTCCTTTTGCAATTTAAGCTGCATCTCCTTGTACGCCAGCTGGAATTTCTTTTCCATGGCCTCGCGGTCCTGATTTAACTTTTTTTCCATCTCTTCACGCATCTGCTTAATCTTCTGAGACATATCAGCACTCTCATCCTTAAGCATCCTATCGACATACGCACGTTCTTGTTTGAGTGCCCTGTCCATCTCATCACGTTCGTGTTGGACCTTCGCATCAATCTCCCGGCGGGCTTCACGCAACAACCTGTCGTACTCCGCACGCTTATTGCCATGCACATGTGAATCCATGGTGCCTACAACAACAGATAGTAGAATGCGATTAATGAGATCCAGATTGTCAAAATATACCGATTCTCACTAAAACGTAGGACTATTTAAATACCTCGTAATATAGAATAGCATGGTATGTGTGAGACAAACTGAGTCATGAATTTGCAGCAAACTCTCTAATCTACTAAAATTCGTATTCCTAATTTGGTATGAACAACCTCATCCAAATCAGTCCTAAATAATCCAGCAACTCCTTCAACAGCACCTCCTTTACTGTAGTATTGAGAACAAGTCTTTGTATGCCACATCTAAGTGGCTAAATCAAACATCATCCAAATCATTCCTACTAATGGACCATATCCTAAAGGTCTTGTAAAGAAAATCCAACGACAAAAAAATATATCCATAACTAGATCGTATGATCAGGATCCCCTAACAACCAATCGCAAAGCTCTTGCATAAAATTCTTCACTCCAACCTTATGCAAATCATTCATAGTAATCCAGTATAGTAGAAAGGGCTACAAAATTAGCTCCGCCAACATAATATTTCCGTAACCAGATCGTATTATGAACTACTGTGAACTTGCAATCACATCTAATCTCATAACGGCCTTTACTCCAAGTAAAGACAAGCACACACAATCTTGCACCAAAATAGTACCTTCGACAAAAAACTAATCCGCCAGGAACGAATACCAAAGATCTTGCACACAAATATGGCATCTCTAATCTCATCACAACCTCCTTTTTGGTCCAATCGACGGAAAAAAGTATGAACGTTTCAAGAGATGGGAGGAGACGTGGAGGATGATACCTTTTTCTTTTTACTCGGCTGTCGGCGTGGGCTTCCGCAGAGCGATGGCGATTATCCCGGCGACGGCTACCTCTGGACGCCAAAACTTTCTGGGCGTTTAAGGAAGGAGCGTTATGCGGAAAGAAAAAATGGGAGGGATATGAGGTACGATGGAAGGGTACATATCTCCCGTGATATCTCACGATATATTTACAAGTAATGCGCATGGATGGTCCGTCGGCCATTTTAGGGTGGGTTAGTCGGTTGGAAGATTTGTTAGTTAGCCTACTTAGAGGGAGCACGATGCTCTGGTCCTGGTGTTAGGGTTTGTTAGCCCAGCGGAGGAGTCCCTAGTTCTTCTCTTACCCGAAGGATTACAACCACCGTCTTTCATTGCCGCAGTCGCCTGGCACCAAATCAACCATGTCGTCGTCGAGCTCGATTAGGTGCGCGCTGAGGGGCCGATCAGTTGATGTGCCCCTGATCCCTTGCCCTGACTATGGCGAAACGGTTAGATTCTATCTCTCTAGTACCAAAGAGCACGATGGTTGGGTGTTCTACAAGTGCAAGCACCACGATGTACAATCCCTTTACACTTTGGGTTGACATTTACTGCATGAGTAATTTTTTCTACTGTTTCGTTAGTGCTTGTTTGATTTGAGTTCACTTGATTCATAGGATCCATGTGATTTCTGGCACAGGGAACTAGAGTACGTGGATCATCTTGTTGGTACAAGTGTCCTTGTTGGTGCTTATGCCCTTGATGCAATGGCTGCGGCACAGGATAGAAGGGAGCAGCTACAACACGCAAAAAAACAGTGTGAAAAGAATGCATGTGCCAAGAGTGGCAACATTGGAGGCAGGACAAATTACAGTCAGAGCAATGTGGCAACCATTACGAAGCACCAAGCTTATACGATGTTAGGACTAGGGAGACAAATTGTTTTCATGCTGAAGCTGTTGACGGCTAGTGTAATGGTGTTGTTTGTGATGTTGATTGTGAAGAAATAATATATTTGTGATCGTATCAAGGAGATTATCATGGTCACATGTAATAACAGCTTAATAAGAAGAGGTGTTCTTCTAACATGATACCTCTTACACCCCCCGGGCCCCACCCCTCTTTTAACATGACAGGTAAGAGTAAGAAATAAATCTTACACGATGATTGCATGAAATAGTTGTTTTGATTATTTCTTACCTTCTTGACTATTATGGGAAAATAAGGGGTAAGACGGAGCATGTTAAAATTGCTAAAAAATAATGAATAAACCGAGTTGCAATGAAGGCAATCGAATGGAAAAACGTAAACGACCATTTAAATTCTTGCCCACTATGTTGTGCACGAACACAAGAGTACCATGATATAAAAATAAAGTACGCCATTACAGCAATGACTTAAAAATCCCTTAATTTATTTTCTCACACTATGTTTTGCCAAAACTACTCTAGAGGCACATCGGGAGCATGGGAAACAAACAGATAAATCCCATGATCTCCCAGGTACAGCAACATCAGCACCTTCTGTCCTAACAGCAAGATTTTTTCCTTCTTCATGAACTCGTTCCATTTGTTGACGCAGACACGACTGTCAATATCAGAAATGGTGTATGTAATTGACACAGTACTGTGTGGATGACAAACAATGGTTATGGCACCATATTCCTCCATTTCTTCGGCGACAACACGATTAGGCAGTTTCTATTTGAAAACAATATTTGTTACATCAACACGTGGCAACTTATTGTTATGTAGTAAAGGAAGAACAATTAATTTGGAACAAAGCTAAAAACATATTGAAATGACACAAAGTAAATGAAGAACAGAAAGATGGTTACCGAGAAGTTCTTGTTGCAATCTGACCATGTCAACGTATGGACGAATGCATATGCTCTTCCTTGATCATAGTTTCCAGCATCATGACGCTCCACTAACTTGTCAAGGTCCATCACTTGGCGTATGACATACTCCATCATTCTCTAGTTTAAGCTTGTCCCCTCATTTATAGTGACATTGTCAATAATATCTCTTTTCTCATTGGACAATTGGTAGTATGCTACAATATTATAGCACATACAATTTAATTTATTATATATGGTATATGATAAAGTTAGAGTAATAAAACTTGTAGTAGCAAAAAAGTATCTTACTCGGATGTATGATAGGCAAATTTCCAGTTGTCACAACGCTACTTGGTACTTCTGAATTGTCAGTACTGAACGTAATCTCCTGACCCACATATAGCATGTAAACTCTAACAAATTCCTTCCAAGACTCCCCTGAAATGTATGTCAACTCATTGTCATTGGTAATCTCACATGGGAATTCAAACCCCTCATTGGTACTGAAACTTGCTTCAAAGTTCCCATATTTTCCCAAGGGCACTCCAAATTTCTGCGTGAAACTGTATCTGTCGTAGCAGGGGATTACCTGAGTAGCATATGTACGATTGTTAATATATATCAACTGCCTGTTAATCTAAAGAATTTGTCCAATCATAGATGCCTAGCATTGTATAGTTCACTACTTCTTAGCAGTATTATCATATAACCCCATAGAAGATTTAAATTTACATGCACGTACACAAAACCATTTTATCATCTAACAAATCAACATGCAATATAACTCTTTTTGCAGTAAACATTACGAACAACTGACTGAGTACAAAGGGTTCGAGTACAATATTCGTTCAATATTACTGCCTCCGTCCAAAAATTTGTGGACAAATTTTTGTACATACGGATGTATCTATGTAGAAAACATGACTAGATACATGCGTATCTACATGAATCTAACACATTAATTTTGGATCGGACGGAGTACTAAATTTCTCATGATATTTGCTACGGGTCATGTCAGACTGGATCTTACTGTCTTGTTTGCAAATCCCGCGCGCAGGGTGACGGTACAAAACTCCCTCATACGATGCTCACCGGGGCACAAACCCTTGGTGTCCAAACAAATGCCACACTGCGAATCGAGATCAATCTCATTACTAGTACATATAGTCTTAAAGATTAGTGCTAGCAGTTGAATTCAGATTTGACAGATTCTATAGTGCAAATACGTAGCGCGCTGATCTCCTTAACCATTTTCGCTCGAGAGAGGGACGTGACGAGGAGGGGGCGAAAAGAGCAGTCAGTTCCGACCCTTAAGCTGACGATGGCGGCGGCGGCGTTCGGAGATTTCGAAAAGCGCGTACGCCCGGCGTCTCCGATCTTATATTGGAGCGGTCGTGGCGGTGGTAGGAGGCCCCGATGCCACGGGTGGTTAGGAGGAGGGCTGTGCAATCACTGGATTTCGGGAGAGGTGGCGTGCGTGAGTTATGGGATCTTTTAACATATATCATCAAGATAAAGAAAGAACATTATGTTGTGCTAAAAAATACATTTCATAAGGGTGAACTAGGTTTTTTGTTCGAAACAAGTTTGAACGATATATAATTCCAAAATTGGCCTTGTCCATTTTCCAAATAAGTTTCACAACTATACATGCCATGACCAATGCAAGCAAGCACAAAATGGTTTTTAGTTTAGCGAAGTTTTCATTTTCGGACGAAAATGCCCGAATGTGGCCGCACGTGACAACACTTGCAATCATTGCCGAAAATGTTTCAAACAAGGGATGGAGGCGTACAATGGCCATGAATTGTCACCGCAAAAAATTTCGGTTGACTTAAGATATGTGAACAAACCATCGGGCATTTTCGGAGGGTGCCAGGCTAGCACGGAAGGGCGAGTCCGGGAGAACCTCCATGTTAACACCACATACAAATGATTCCAACTTTTTTTCATGCCCTCCCATGAGCAAATCAAGCAAACATGCAAATATGGTTCTCAGTTTCGACAACTTCTCCATGTATCGATATTTATTTATATAAAAAAGCCCGAAAACTGGCCCCACGTGACATTAGTTGCAAACTTTACTAAGAATACTTCAAACTTGGCATGGAGGACTAACATGACCATGAGTTGTTACCCCAAAATTTTTGTGTTGATTCAAGAAAGGTCAACAAACCAGCATGTTTCTTCTCAGAGGATGCCATGTTAGCCCTAAGGAAGGGCGCGTATTGGAGCAACTCCGTGTTTACAATATCCACAAATGATGCCAACTTTATTTCATGATCTCCCATGAGAAAATCAATAATGCATTCACAATGGTTTTTAATTTTTCCAACGACATTTATAATCCTTCTGCAATTTCGAAGCGAAAAAGAAACATCGCCTGCATGGTCTACCCCCCTAGCCACACATCGAAAGGAGGGGGCACATGATGCATTACACTTTGTTTGTCTTATGGTGGACCTAGTTGACACGCCAAGCCTAGTTGGATCATTGGCCTACACCGGATTCCATGTCGTATGAAAGCTCGGGCACATCAACTGCTCCCGTCTAGAACCTTCGAACTCCACTGTCCGCTTTGTGAAACAAGTACAACATGAAATTTGTGAAATTCTCCCAAGCTTTTAAAGTGCATCTCATGACAAAATCAAGCAAGCATGCAAAAATGCTATTCAGTTTACACAAATTTTTGCATGTACTGTAATTTTTTCGGCCGAAAATACTCGAAAACTGGCCACACGTGAATCATATTGCAAACTTTACAAAAAAATGGTTCAAACATGGCATGGAGGCCTAACATGGCCCTCAATAGTCACCCCAAAAAGTTGGGTCGATTTCATACAGGTCAGGATAGTACTATAGCATCTGATCTGAAAGGGCGCGAGGCTCGGCCGGAAGGGCTTGTGTCGGGGAACCTCCATGTTCACACCATCTTCATATTTTGTCCAATATATTTCATGGCCTCCCATGACCAAATGAAGCATCATGCACAATGGTTGTAAGTTTCTACTAGATTTTCCATTTTCTTCCAATTTTCGGTCATAAATGCTCGAAAAGTGGCCGCAATTGCGAAAACTTGCAAATTTTGCTGAAACTCATTTTAATGTTGTCCTGGAAGCCTGTAATGTAACATTTTTTATTGCAAGTCATAACTTGGGTTCATTCCACATGAAGGATGATCTACATGGTTTGTACATTCGACAGTGTAGCACGAAGGTTCTCGACGGAGGTAGTGCGTGTACTGCATCGACTCCATGGATGGAATCCAGTTTGAACCAATGTTCGCACTTGGTATGGTGTCAATTAGGTCTACCCTTAGGCAATAAAGCTTGAAGGTAAGTGCATGTCAAAAAGTGGCAATAGGTACTTTTGGCAATCATGTGCATGCTACATTTCTGGCAATTACTAATGCATGCTCATTTGTTTTGCTTCAAATGGCAGTATGTACTCCTGGCAAACATTTGTGTGCTCTACTTTTGGCAGCTATTAATACAAGCTCATTTATAATGGTTTAACTGTGCATAGAAATAACTTGAATGTCATTATTTCTAAACATACCAAATTCAGTGCAAGATATAGCATTAGCATCTTCAGTTAGAGTCATAACATATATGTACCATATATCACCATAGTGGAGGTATTAGGCAAGGTTGACCGCAATGCACTTAGGGTAGGTGACAAGATAAACAATAGTTTAATGAAGCAACAACGCTTATTAGTACAGGGTAGATGCTTAATTAGGCGCCTATCATGTACAAATTGGCACTGCTGCTTCAGAAAACCATGTTTATTATTGTTAGCTAAGCACGTAGCATTGGAAGTTGGCCATTACCATAAATGAGAAATGTACTACCAAACACTTAAACATAGCATGTTAAACAGTCAGAACCCAAAAGATAAACCGGCGCATAAGTTCAAGCGGTACGGTGGGGCAGAAGTATCACACGACAACCATAACATAAAAACAGTCTTAACTAGGGTGGGCCAGCAGTAACAACCAAGCAGCGCATCAGATCCTCGGCATCTTGGCCGGACGAGGAGGCCTCAGGAGGTAGAATGGCAGATGCCCCTTCGCATACTTCCTGAGGAAGGCACCAAAAGCGGCATGTTTAGCCCGGACGTGGGGCTTGCGGTTCCTCCCATTACCACGGCCGATATAGGTGCCATGCATGATCAGGCTGTCGTAGTCGCTCTTGATACTCGCGCAGCAGAAGGGGCAGGCTATGTTGCGGTAGAGCCTGTTGTATCCGCTGCGGTATGGGATTTCCCCATTCCGTAGCCTCCTGAGGACGTAGCGGCTCTTGCTGTCCCTGCTCTCCTTACTATCATCCACGTCTTCGTCATCTTCATGTGTGTTAGTTGATCAACAGCTATGTCAGATTAGGAATACAGAAATGTAGCATTTCATAAGAGTATCAAGTACATTCCTAAAGTAGGAATACAAAAATATGATCAATCAGATGATTCACACAACATGTACCTCATGTATTGCAATATATGTGTATGTATTATTTGTTATCTTTCTTGTTCTTTTTTCTTTGCTTTGCATGCGTAGCTGTTCTCCCCTCTAAAGTACTCCTATTTGTACAATCTAAGTTGACAATTAACTAAAGGGTTCAGGTTTTATTGTATGAACAAATCACTTTACTGCATTCAAGCACATATTTTAGTTCATACTGAAAATAGATAATTCCAAAACAGGATCATTTCTTGCCATTTCTTGCAACAATATGTTGTATGATCTGGTTTTATCATAAAGAGATACCAGACAATATCTAATTTAATGATATTCAAACTAGATGAGTACATACTACAAAGTAAAACTACCGCATTATCAAACAAAAGATTGCCCTCACTTGATATTTTGAAGAAAACAAAACATATGAATCAGGTCATGAATTATGTATAAAAAAAGAGAAATTTTGGATTGAGGTACATCGGTTGCGAATATAAGAAATTATGGCTTTAATTACTCATCCTTGTTGCTAATAATTACATAGGGTGCGTACATAAGAAACTCTGCAATGAATTACTGACTGCAATCAGAAAATGTATTCAATATAGCTGTATGGCTTCATGAATTTCATCAAATAAACTAGTTTTTCTGACAACTAAATAAATGTACTGTTTACTAGGTCTCAACAGATTTGGTAATCAGATTGAAAATAAGATGCATAGTCCACTTCATTATATGGAAATCATGAAGCAGATAGAAAAAGTTTGCACTGTTAAGGTATGAAAGATTCTATAAGAAAGGAGAAAATGTGGTATCAGCTTTGTGCATATGGAGCACTATGATTACGCTTAGTAATGGAAAATTCTATATAGTAAGAATGCAATAGAAATCTTGTTGCTAGAAATGTACTGTTGCATGGACTTGGCATGCATGATTACTGATGTGGCATAGTTTCATGGATTGATTTGTGCAAGAGAAGAACTAATCCATGTTTGTTGTTAATGGCAGGCAGTGGCCGTAAATTGTTACTGCATGCATCAGTACTGACCAGATGCATGACTCGATGATGTGGCCCAGTTTCATGCATACCAAAACCAGATAATGGGTTGCCACTATTGAAGAACGGAGCATAGTTTCATGAATAGCAAAACCAAATAATGGGTTGCACAATTGAGGAACAGAGCATAGTTGTAACAGGGGTTCTATTGATTTAAACTCTCATCATTGATACTCTTGTTGGTACTAGCGAGGCACACGTGCATTGGGCGTGAAAGCAACAGTTAATGTCAATTATTTCAGGTCCACTTACATTGCTATGCTACTGTGGCATTGGATTTTTTTGTGTGTTTTATTTAATAAAGTGATAATGTTTGTGCATATTATGCATTCAGATTCACAAAGTTCAAAGCATTAGCAATTCATTTAGAAGAAAAGAGTTTGCCCTGTTAAAGTATCCAAGATTCTAGAACAATGGAGAAACATAGTTCTATGAGGTTGTTTGTGCATAGGTAGCATTGTGCTTGAGCTTACAAATGGAATATTCTATATACTACACATGCTTGGAATTTTTCTTTTGTAATAAATAAGATATCGAATGGCCAAAAATGCTGGGATTTCCCAGCTGTCCACCGTTGGATTGGCTTCATCCAACAACAAATATTCAAAGTTGTTTCCAGAGTACATGTTTTAAAAGTTACCATTTATAGAAGCTCAAGCACTGTTGATAAATATTTACTGTTGCATGTCAACTTTCATGTTCTAGATATTAATCATTGATCCTCTTATTGACTGTCATGAAAAAAAAAATTAGTAGGAAATTTTCCATCCACTCAAACCTGTCTGAAAGAATCCTACGTTTTTAGTATGCACAATCAAACACTCATACAATCCTGTAGGATTCAAGATGACCTGCCACATTTTCCCTATTCCTGCGTTTTGGAAATCGTACGAATCAAAGAGGTGATACCTAACAAATACACCGTTTTCTACAGCAGAACTGATTATGACTACTGTTGCACGCACAGGGGGATTTTAGCCCTACATGACTACTGTTCCATGCCAGGTTTCAGATTGAAGGGGTTTCCTTCCAAATGTACGAAACAACTAGTACTAATCCTAACCCTAAGGGAGAGATCAAGAAACATAACCTATCTGGACGAAATCTAATCCGTGCTACATGCAATTCAAGAGAAAACCCCAAGGGAGAAAACCCCAAAAACAGAGTAGGAGAATAGAACAGAACAGAGTAGTACCTCCAAGAGCTCGTCGTCGACCTCCTCGTCGAACTCGACGGCCTCGTCCTGCACTTCCTGAGCGTCGAGGTGGGCCTCCTCGTAGCTCTTGTCGATGAGCTCGTACTGCTCGCGCTTCCGCTTGAGCCTCTGCTCCTCAGATCCACCGCCACCTCCTCCTCCACCTGCTCCCCGACCGCTGCGACGGCGGCCGGAGCAGTCACAGCAGATGGTGCACCGCCTCCCATTGCCGCGACGGCGCCCTCGGCCGCGCCAACCGCGGCGGCAATGACCACAGCAGGCTTCTCCACTACTTCCACCGCTGCGTCCTTCTCCACCGCCGCGTCTTCACGGCCGGCCTTCATCTTCGGACGACAAAGGACAAGGGAGGTGGTTGTTGGCTCATAGGAGGTAGGGTTCGAGGTGAGAGGAGAGGGTTTTTGCTGATTTGGGGAAGAAAAGCAGCAGGGGTGGGGGGTGGGGGAGGCGGCCTTTATTTGGCGTGTGGGGGTGGACGTTTGGAGTTACCGAGGCTAGACGCGTGGCGTTGTGCGCTCATGCACGCCCCAACCGCTTTCATTTAATTTTGTCATGAATTTGTATATTTTTTGACCTGTGGTTTAGCGAGGAAATTGCACAAATCACCTACTTTTGGTGTTACTTTTGCATAGAACACCTACATTACAGGTTTGTTGCACAAAAAAACACATATTGGGGTAATTTGTTGTAGCTAGGTCTAATCCACCATTTTTGGGTGGGTTGACATGATTTCTGACAAGTGAGTCCAGTTTGTAAGTGCACCGCGGGAAAAAACACATTCCACATCAGCACCCAACTAGAACTGTGCAAAATTTACAAATAGGTACTCCAGACATAATTATCATTGTTTCTGGGCCCACAGAAATGAACTATTGACAATTTTTTTGTTCCCACATAACATCTTGGCACACAAGAGCATGCACCAAACTTGTTCTCCTTCGATACACAGACGCTATAACGAAGGACATGTACCAGTAATATTCACACTGCACGAGTCGATACCATCTTCACCAACATGCAACAACATTGGTCTCATTAGATTGATACATGCCATAAGGGGTCCAAATCATTCACCAATTCTTCTAGTCACATTCTACTCCAAGATGCGACAATGGACCGACATGTATCAATCTTGATCTCTTTGCACAAATAATTGGTATAAGGGCCAGATGCACCAATAGATGTCACAATGCACTGACACATGTCACTTGGGCCAACACGCACCATGCCCACAAACAAGGAACAAATAAGCCTATAGGACCCACATGCACCGATAAACTACGTCTCGACATGCAACAACTTTTCGTAGTCACATTGCACGCACAGTGCATACCAAGACACGCCAACGGCCCGTCATGTAGCAATCTTCTTGTGTTTTCACTAATCATGGTCTCTTTAGACTCACGGATGCCATAAGGGCCAAATGCACCAATATTGACACGTTGCACTCAAACGTGCCACTTGGGCCAACATGGATAATGTTTTTTTACTAGCAAGGATAACATAAGCCATTATATAGTGTTGGTACCCTAGCTAATAACAACATATATCAACATTGGTCCTAGTTGAAGCTTCACATGACCACTTGTGCCACACATGGAGCACAGCCTTGGTGCATGGTTTTTTTCATGTGTCTGTGTCTGGATAAATGCCTTAAGGAGAGGCAAATTGGTTCGGCCGAACACACTGCATCAGCTGAACTGGCTAGACCCTTTACCTCACACCCGCATGGCCCTGGTTCGAATCCTCGTGAGGCAGTTGGAAATGCCAATTTTATTTCTATGGGTACCGACACGTGGGGTCCCCTTGTCATCCACACAAACGCGCCACCACATGTACCACATTTGGCTAAGTGCACCTAGTACTCCACATCATTTTCAACTTCTTCGTCCCCTTCTCGACAAGCGTCGCCGCCGCCAGCTCCCGACGACGCCTCTCTTCACCGCCGGATCTGCGCGGCCGCCGCCAACTCCGGCAAGTAGGTGAGATCTCCCGTCATCCCCCTCGCGAATCTTCTTCCCTTCCCAAACCGCATGTGTCTCCCTCCGGGCGCGGATCTGATCTAGGAATTTTATTTGATACATGCGGTAGATGATTTGTTGATGGATATGATGGTTCTTTGATAGATTGATGGATGTCATAGTGTAGTACTGACATTGGATTGGATCTGATTGGGATTTATTAGGTAGATGATACTGGCATTGCCATTTTCATTGGCATTGCTTTTTTAGGTAGATGATAGTAAACAAATTTAATAGGCATTGCATTTTAGGTTATCACTATGATTTATTATATTTATGATCTTTGTATTCTACTATGGTAGCGTACAATTCAACTTAGAGTTCAACATGTTCTGTGTAGAATGGAGGAAGCACCGTGTCGACGGTGCAACTCACGGTGCCGGACCAGCCTTTGTACTGCCACGTTGTTCGACATCTACTTCCAGCCTACTTTTGTTTTTACAGCGGTAACAATTTATATGAACCTTCTGACAGTTCATTAATTTTTTTATTGCTATTTCCACTAATGCATTGTGATTGTTATTTGTTTTTATGTTGCACAGATCGTCCCATGCAATGTGAGATTGGCATTCAATGAGCTCATCGGAGACACCGTGACCTTCGATGCTCTTGGGGGGATGTACACTATGCAGGTCGATAAGGGGCGAATGATAACCCAGATTGGAGGAGATGAATGGGATCGTTTCATCGCCCGCTTGCGTCTTAGTGGGGGTGAATTGATCAGCTTCTCCTTCAGAGGAGAAAGGCCCAGGATTTCTGTTATATCTCTGAATTTGATTTCCGATAGTGAGGATGAAGTTCATGAGGAGGACGATGGTGAGGATTCAGATGATGATGAGAACCCACTTGATGAAGCACTCTATGCCCAAAGACTGAGGCTGAGCGGCGATGACACGTGCAACCTCTGGGACATGCTTCCGCTACGTGAAGACTACGTCGGGATGCCATTCGTGACCCGCCTCACAAGGACGAATGTTAAACAACATCTCATGGTATGTTACTTACTGTGGTAATTACATGATATGCATGCTTAGTAAGTGTACTAGTTGATATGATATGCATGTTGTAGTACTGTGATGATATGCCATGTGTAGAATTCATTTAGTGCAGAATTTTTTATGGTATGCATGTGTTGTAGTAATGCGATATATCCTTTTGTAGTGTAGTAATATGCGATGATATGATTAGTGTACGTAGTAAACTAATGATATGCTTAATTACTGTAGTAATTTGATGATTAGCATCTAGTGTAGTGATGTGATGATATATATGCTCAGTGTTGAATCCAATGATATATGTGTCTTCAAGTGTATGATTTGCTGATAATTGCACGTGACATGCTCATATATCATATCAACTGTTTTCCGAAATTACCTAAGAGGTTATCTGTTAGTTGTGGCATCGAGCCGCATGAAGAAGGCATGGCTGCTGGACTACGCCTTACCAGAACGGGCTCCATCACCACCTGTGCCTACGCAGTGGACACGGAAGGTCGCACTGTCTTCAACCGGGCAGGGTGGAAGAAGTTCCTTCATGGCAAGAATCTTCGGGTAGGTCAGGGCATCCTACTCACTGTTGCGGACACCCGTCGCCGTGACTTGAGGATGATGATCACCATCAACCTCATTTAGAACTAGTTGGGCCATGTTTCGATGTGAAATGAACTTGGTATGTTAGCTCTTGTTTCCAAGTACTTGCCGTGTATTACCGTACCTATCTATATATATCTAGGTTTAGTAAATGGGCCATGTATCGCTGTGAAATGAACTTGTTATGTTTGGGGCTTGTTTTGCTGTTGCCCCAGCGGTTATTTGAGACTTCCTTGAACTTGAATCTGTCTTGACTTGTTGTTGGATGCTTGGTGTTGTTGCTTTATAGTATAAAGCTGGGGGGGGGTTGGGGACCCTTTTTCGTAGGTTCGGTTAATGGAGTTTGGTTCTAAATGTAGTAATTGTTTTCTTTTGCATACAATTCTGAACCAAAGCTACACATGGCACAACCTTCTGTGATTAGTTTCATTGATAACTAGCACTCCCTCTGTAAACTAATATAAGAACGTTTTGATTACTAAAATAGTGATCTAAACGCTCTTATATTAGTTTACGTAGGGAGTATTGAAGAGCAGGCACCGAGTTCCATTCACAATTTACTTGAATTTTTGTTTTGATGGATAAACAAAATAGGAAGCTAGGAAACTTATTTAACGAGATAAGCAAACTATGTACTTGATGACATAAGCAAACTTGTTCAACCCTGACAAACAGGACATAAACAAACTGGTTCAACTCTGACACACATGACATAAACAAGCTGGTTTAACCCAAGAAAAGCAAACTACAAATTTCAAACAACAAGATAAAGGACAAGCACAAGCGCAAGCAACACGAAGGCAGACTTTGATGTCTCCTCATCCCGCATAGAGGCAGTGGTAGAAGGGGTCCGCTTCCTGCTCTTTTGAAAATTCCAGACCTCTTTTGATGTTGTCGATTATCTTCCACGACTTGTAGGTGGCGTACGCATCTATTGCTGCGTACTCGATGAGGTAATCTGGCAGTGGGCTGTCCCCCCACAGTTTATGGTCTGCCTCCCTGTCAATCTTCTTCTTCATCTTGCTGTAGAATGGGTGGATGACGCTGGCTGCAACATCAGCCAAGGAGTCGTACGGTTTTCCATTGTATGGAACTCTCCAGTTGTGCTGAATGTCGATGTGCTCGTTGGGGTTTATCTCCAAACTAGACAACTTCACCTTGTCCCTGTCATTTTTAATGCTGAAAGCGGCAAAGGTGAACAACTTCTCCTCCTATAGGAGCTTTTGAGGCGCTTTGGCCTGCTAGGGGAGAGACAAGTGATGAATACATGGAGTACTAGTGTTTATTTTTCAAGATTTAATCTTCTGGTTTTTACGGTTTACAAGTGAATAGTACATGGAGTAGATGCTTATACAGTATAAGTCATGGATGAATGTAGTTCAAAAACTAGTACACAAAGTTCTGAAATTAAAATCAAGTACACCATGTTAATTTTCTTTTCGGAATATATAGTTGAGTCAATGATCTATTTGCTTTCTTAGTGCCAGTTTAGTTTTATTATGTTGAATAAAATAACATATACCTCTGCTTCACCAAGTTCTTAAGTTTTTTTGGTGGTGAAAATAACACCAGACCAAGTTCAGAAACTACTTCACTACATCAAGTTCAGAAACTACACTAATGAATCAAGATGAGAAACTACACTGGTACATCAACCTCACAAATTAATCTTGTGCAACAGTTTCAGATACTAATCAAGTGCATCAGGGTCAAAATATATTCTTGTGCATCTACTTTGAGGAACTGCACTAGTTCATCCATTTTCACAAACTACAGTAGTACATCTAGTATGAAACTAGTCTAATGAAATTTCGAGGGAGCAGTATTGACGACTGGAAGAGGGTGAATGAGTAGGATTTTTCACCATTTTGTGGCCGCAGCGATGTGGTACACGATGCAGAGACCCTCCACGCTGATGTGCAGAACTACTGCCATCTGCGGAGATTAATCATCTTTGGTAAACTCCACATCAACGCCCATGATGTGGGGGTACGAGCCGCAGGCGCTCCTCCAGATCCTAGAGATCATCTCGTCGGCCTTGTCTGGTTCGCTGGTGCAGACGACCTCCAGCGTCTCCTTGCCGTGGAGCGTAACCCCTTTGAGGGTTACGGTGTACTCGCGCTTCTGACCGGGAACGTGAACGACGTCGAGGTTGCTGCTCTGGTTGGACGTCTGGCCAAAATGACGCTTGGCAGGCGCTTCCTCCGCCATTGCCCTCCTCCTGCGACTGCGGGCTTCGAAGAGAGATGTTTGTGGGTTGTTTGCAGAAGAGATGGAAGCGGCAATGGAGGTTCTCGGAATGAGGCAGTGATGTAGTCGATTTGGGGCTTTTTCACGCCTGGGATCGGGACATGGGGGAGGCGGTTCGTCTAGGACGTGGGTGTAGTTGTGGTGGGGCGCAGTTGCAGTCCGTCGTGGCAACCGCGCTCTGTGCACTGCTGGGTGCGCGTGCGTCTGAGTTTAGTCCCACCACGGGCCTGCATCCTGCCCATATCACTGGGTTTGTAGTCGTATGCGGGCTGTGGTGTGTGAAATATCATGTTAGGTAGGTGGGCTTTTTTTCTATGAAATCTTTTTTTGCCTATGTGACATTTTGACTTATACTAAAATAACACTTCCTTTTTTAGGTACACGTGTCTTATGTGACAAGTTTAAGTTTGATAACAATGAAAAACATGTAAAACCTTGCCACATTGCCTTTCTTGGACATGTGTAAAAAGTTTAAGTTTGAAAACAATTGAAAAACATGTAAAACCTTGCATCATTGAATTTTAATTATAAAATAAATTTGTAATATTGCAGTGAAATTGTAGAACATCTCCAAATCAACCATCTTCAACAAATTTTGGAAGTTTCGTCACATGCGTGATTTTTTCGGTCATTAGTACAATGTCGACCATTTTCAACATGTATTGCATGTTTTGTCACGTATGGCGTTTTTCGGGCATATGCGACACGAAGAAACCATTGTTAATACTAAAAAAGCAAGGACAATATTTTCTAGATCTTTTGGGATATCATTGTGATACTATTGAAATCTCACATAACTCAACGCGGCCCACCCCTCCCAAAATCCCACGATTACAGTGCCTCATTCTAACCACCCGTACGTGCCATCTGCAGCTCCCATGACCGCTGGAAGATCGGATCGGAGACCCGGGCTCACACGGATTACAGGAGTTGCCGGCCACCGCCCACCGCCATGAGGGGTCGGACTTCAGTGTTCTTCTCGCCGCCCCGTCCTCGCGTGAACCGCCGTATATCCTTGCCGCCGTCTACCGCGCTATACGGGCACTTCTAGTTTGCCACGCACTATCCGCGGCCATCAACTCGGCGTCGCCGTCTTCGAGAGAAGGTATTTCCTGATCGTAGCTTTTTTTAATCGTTGTCGGCCGCTCTTTTAGTAGTTGAACCCTCATAGGGTTTGCACAACTTCACGTGGTTAAGCAATTGGATACCCTTGTTAAACTGCGCTTATTTTATGCACGACCAAATAGGTTGTGTGCTTAAACTCATAAGTGGATCATATGTTAAATGATCCACTTAAATTTTTTAATATTAGTTGACTGCTAATTTTGTTATTCATCTTTGAATTATTGTCTTTAGATTAATTGACCTGGTTTGCATCATTGCATACGAGCCAGCAATGTCAGTTTCAGATAAAAGTCTTCATAACGGAGAAAAGCCTCGTAGAACTCAAACTGAAATTTGACAGCAAGACCATAGCCAAACAAATGTTGAGCCCATTGAAACAAAAATTGGTAGCATCAATTGATACATGATCTTGCTCATGCTCTTCTTTTAGCATCATTTCATACATGTTCAGTTCTTATCATAAAGTGGATAAATGTACTTTTGGCAATCATGAACATCCTCTACTTACTTAATGCATCCTCAGTACAAAAATTGAACAGGCAATATGGTTGTATTGGCAATCATTTGCATGCTTTACTTTTGGCAAGAACTAATGCATAGTTGAGTTATAACTAGTCATAGATATGGCTGGAACATCTTGAGTTATCATCACGGTCACGCAGAGACCCTAAACCATCACCAGATATGTTGAGCCCATTCAAACACAAATAGGAAGCAGCAATTGATACATGTTCATGCTCATGGTCTACTTTTAGCATAATTTGATACATGTTCAGTTCTTACCAGAAAGTGGAAACAGGCACTTCTGGGAAACATGAGCATCCTCTACTTATTGCAATAACTAATGCATCCTCAGTACAAAGCTTCAAATGGGAATAGGTAAAATTGGCAATCATTTGCATGCTTTACTTTTGGCAAAAACTAATGCATAGTTCAGTTTTAACTGGTCATAGATATGGCTGGAACATCCTGAGTTATAAACTGAACATAATCATGCCAAGCTATAACTACCATAGTCATTGTAGTAGAGTTCCTAGCATGCATCACCGTACGATTCTAGAACGGAAGAATAACACAGCAAACATAACATAGACCACCGTACGATACTTGAGTTGCTATGGCCTTGTACAATGCAAGGTGATTAGGCGAGGTGTTTAGAGAGATAAACCAGGCTTTTCTTAAGCACCGGTGCTTATTTGTACAGGGTAGACGCTTAACTAGGCGTCTGTCCTGTAGGAATAGGCAATGGTGCTTCAGAAAAACCCGGTTTATTTTTCTAAGCATCACCCTTAGCATCTACCATTGTACAATGCCTAACATGCATCAGCAAAATAGTACTAATAACAACTTAGACCACACTTAAGCAGATTAGCAGCAAACACTTAGTTAAACGGCAGACCGCACACCATAAGTTCACACCCACCATAGACCATAGGACATAAGTTCTTACACACCATAGACCATAAGTTTTAGAGTCGACCAGCGAATACCGATAACATAAAAGGACACGGCGGTCCTGGGGCAGCAGCAGCAGTCTAGCAGCACATCACTTGTCTCCCTTGTTCAGCGGCGGCGCGGCGGGATGTAGTAGGGCTCATTGACTTTGACAATCTTGAGGAAGCGCCCGTAGGCCGCATGTTTTGCCAGAGTACTGGCCTTTTGCTTCCTACTGTAGGAGTTGCCAGTGGAGACGGCATGCTGCATCAAGCCATCTATGCCGCCCTTGATCGCCTTGCCACAGAAGGGGCAGCCAAGCTTTCCATAGAAACGGTACTTGAATTTTCCAGCAATCAGCTGCCTCATGATGTAGCGGCTCTTGCTGTGCCTGCTGTCCATGTCATACCCCACATCATCGTCATCCTCCTGTGAATTAGTACACAAAGAAGAACTCAGTTAATCTATTCTGCTACATTGCTCTTAATTAGAATGTTTGAAAAGTACAGACGTGTAACATGACAACTATCTATTTGCTTGAAATAAGGCGTATATGCACATACATAATTGACCCAAATAATTTGACATGCATAAATATGGACGGTGGAATAGTTGCATTGATAGATTAGTGCACAAGAAGTACATAATTAACACATGAAAGAATTCATAATGTGGCTTGGTTTAATGATACTTGATACTTGTTACAGGTGTAATTCTGATTGGAATCAGAAAAAAGGCTTCGGGGGTTTCTTCTATCTACTGGAATCAAGAAACCATAATTCTTTCTGAGAGCAGCAATACTAATTCTCCAACATTGTTAGTATGGACGAAAATGCCAAGAGCACACTGACAAGTCAACGCATAATGCAGAACTACGCTACAGCCCATATAGCTCGATTTCATCTATCTGAGAGAGAGAGAGAGAGATTGTTTTGTCATTTCGTACGACTAATTTGACATTAAACTGATGTCAGTGTGCTCGTCAAGTGATGCGTCGATACTAGATTTACGACATAATCAAAATGTCAAAATAGACCAAGCTTTATCACAGTGGAATGCAATGCCTTGCTACGACGCCTCTCATCAATTGGTATATGCAATTAGTTAGGGTTAAATCCAACTGTCTAGTCGTCGGTAGTTACAAAGGAGCTATGGGCTACTATCTTTATCCCTTATCTTGTGACTCTGATGATACCGGTGAGGAAAATACTTTGGAGCAACTTAACTTGGAACAGGAAATGTTGTCATGCAAAACAAAGTGTTTTTTGTCTATTTATTGGAATCAGAAATTGAATTCTAGTTTTACAAATATATGCTAAAAAAGATTCATTCCAGTGGTCTAAAAAAAGATTCAGAAATTGAATTCTAGTTTTACAAATACAAGTTGAGTATTTAGGGCATGTTGTCTAAAAAAGATTCATTCCAGTGGTCAGATGCTCAAATTGAGGCCTTCACAACATTGAAGAATTGTCTGGTCACTGCTCTTGTTATGGCTTTGCCTTATTTGACCCTACCATTTACTTTTTAAACATATGCATCAGGTCAAGGTATTGGTTCTGTCCTCATGCAACAAGGCAGACCAATTGCCAAAACAGGAAATGGTGTCAAAGAAATAATCAAGTGGTCAGAACAGGATTCTTACCAATTAAAACTGAATGTAGATGCATCATATGATAGTTAAGAAGGACATGAGTCGACGGGTGGTGTTTTAAGAGATCAGTATGGCAACTCTGTGTCAATTCAGTAAATTGCCATTACATTGCAAATGCATCATCTGCCTGCTTTATGGAGTTTTAGCTATACTAGTGGTTTTTCCTTCTTCTGTCTATTCGAAACAGAAATTGAATCATATTCTAAAATCACCATCCAACAAGAAAATCTATGCTAGATCCCTACAATCCTACCTGTACGCAAACATTATGGAGGGGCCAGTACATGAGTAGAAATACCTCATCAATACTTTAAGAAAATGATTCAGATTCAAAAACCACCATTCATTATGCAAGAAAATCTATGCTAGATCCTTTCAACTAGCACGCCCATATGAATTTGATTCTCATGTACATAACAAGAAAAACCCCAATGCCATGACAAAACAGAGTACATGAAGGGAAAATAAATCTCAAAAAAACAGAGTAGTACCTCCGACAGCTCGTCGATGACATCCTCGTCGAAGTCGCTGCCCTTCCTCGGATGCACAGCCATCTCGAACTCTATCTCGTCCACAGTGCCCCCTGTAGAACTCCTCCTCGATTTTCTCATGGAGCCTCACCGTCTCCTCGTCCATATCTTCCCCCACCTTCTCGTGCACACGCTCTCCGACTGGTAGCTCGACGGCTTGGATGGCAGCGGGAGGAGGCACAGCAGTTGCTGCACCGCCAGCCGTCGCCGCTATGGCAGACTCAGCCGCTGCAACCGTGGCGGCAGCCACGGCAGCAGACTGCTCTCCACCGATGGTTGCCTCCGGCTCGTCGGCCGCATCTTCACGGCCGCGCTTCATCGGCGGTCGACGAGATGAGGAGGAGGAGTGGATTGCTGAGGAATCTAGGAGGGTTTGGGAGAGGACGAGGTGGTATGGCTGGAGTGGGAGAGGACGAGGGTTTTCTACCCGAATTGTGGAAGAAAATGAATGCGGCTGCCTCTTGGAGTTACCGAGGGGTCGAGGGGGGTGATTTGTCTCACCTACCAGGGCCTTCCACAGTGTGGACGCGTGGGGTTTGCCCCGCGCCGTGCACCTCGCGTGCGCTTTTCCCCGCGCCGCCTTTCAAACTGCTAACACGTGGACACCAGCAGTGGTTACACATGATAGGCATGGTAAATGAATTTCTTAAATATGAGGGCACGTAATTTGTATGAAAATGCATCATCAGCCCAGCGGTAACACCCTCCCCATCACAAACTAATGCCCTAGGTTCGAAACTCCGTCGGGCAGTTTGGTTGGGCCTCTTTTTTGCGTATGGGGTTTTTACATGTGGATCCCACATGTCATTCGCACACATGGAGAACACGTACAAACAAACTTGCCGGACATGATGTAAATGGACCCCAAAAAATTCTACTTCTTTGATTCAAAACATGAGAAGGAAGCATGACTAGTTTGGTAAGGTTGTCGGCATTTGTATGGATCTTCTAATACGATTAAATGCTTAAAATACTTCTCGGAGGTGACGTGAGAAGCGCACGTTGTCGATCCTTCACCGGCGGCCGTTCCCCTAGGAGGTAAGGGTCCATGTGGAAGGACGGGTTTTTCTCGACTTGCTTCAAATGGACCTATATTCTTTCTTCACCCTTGTACCAACATGAGAAGCATCCATGACTAGTTCCATTGATTTTCGACATTTTTATTAATTTTCTAGGGTTATCATGATGATAAAACCCTAAAATATTTCCCACCAGCGCCACCCTTCCCTCCGATCACTCTGACCAGCATGTACTTAACTTAGCATCAAGGCCATGAAAACAGGAATCAGAACTGTATTAGATTTTGATCCCACACATACAAAACAGATAACACATAGACTGCAGGTACTACGATTATCAGAGTGAACTTGTAATGCATAACAACTTCTGGTATTCAAATACATCACATGAAATACTGAGACAACTAGAAATGCAAAAAAGCTTGTGATGTTGAGGTTGAGCAAGGGACTTTTATTGTGAGGCGCAGCATCTTCAGCAACCTATCCATGATTCCACCTGTAGCATATAAGTAACTGAAAGTTTCAGATTGAATACAGTTGGTATTGGAAAAATGACAGTACGGTAATTTGAAGATGCCAAGGAAATCTGTCACAACAACTGTAGGAGGATACGAATTTGAATACAAAGTTCATAGAAGTCAATGTTGAATTAATAAGACCTTTGCAAGATGCAAAATCACTGCTGTGATGAGAGTAAACAGCATGTAGGCCATAGCACATGCAAGAAGCACTTACAGGAAGTGAAGCAAAAGGTTGTACAGCACGGCAACATGAGTAAGCCAACATCCCTACAAAAATTATTTCACTGCTTATGTCTATTTTTTTGCTGAATCATTAGGAAGCCCTAAATATTTGGATGCAAGATCACCGACAGGGCACTACTGAAATATTTCAGTGTCTACATCTCTGTACTGAAAGTGCATTACTGAAATATTTCAGTGGCTACGTGGTGTGTACTGAAACAGCACCACTGAAATATTTCAGTTGCTACATGCGTGTACTGAAACAGCACCACTGAAATATTTCATTTCGTACGTGCGTGTACTGAAAGTGAACCACTGAAATATTTCAGTGGGTACGTGCGTGTACTGAAAGTGCACCACCGAAATATTTCAGAGGCTACGTGCTTGTACTGAAACAGCACCACCGAAATATTTCAGTGGCTACGCGCGTGTACTGAAACTGCTACACCGAAATATTTCAGGGGTTGCGTGCGTGTACTGAAACTGCAGTACTGAAATATTCAGTGTCTACCCGTGTGTACTGAAATTGCATTGCACTACTGAAATTTTTCAGTGTGTACCCGTGTGTACTGCAATTGCACTACTCAAATATTTCAGTGTGAACCTGTCAGTACTGAAATATTTCAATGCCTACAACTATCTACTAAACTTGCAGTATTGAAATATTTCAGTGTCAACCCAGAGTCTATCACTCTAAACTGTGTACTGAACTTGTCTGGAGGCACTTCTTGCAGCCAAAATATTGCAAGTTCAATTTACACAGATTGCATCACGTAATTTGAACACAACTCTTGAGGTGACAGACAAAATTTCCTATCATGGATACCACTCCAGCACATCAAAACATAGCAAGTAAACATAGCAATGCTATATGCCTAGACTCATTACAGCCTCGTCGATCAAACTAAGCTGCCATCCAGAGGCTACGGATTCAAGTACACAGGTAGCAAGAACATATTGCAGAGAATCAAATTAAGCAAGTGGCAAGTAATGATGAATGAAATTCAGCAATCTTACCCTAAACATAGCTACGGCCGCCGTTCAGACGAGGAGAGCGGCGAGGGAAGCGTGGAGAACGGCGGGGAAGCGATGTCGCGACCACTGTCCTCCTCCTCTTGCGCTTCGGAGTCATCTCCGACTCGGTTGGAGGCTCCACAATCTGCAACGGCACCTCGTGCACCGTGGGTTCCTGATCCAGTGGATGCTCTACCCTGGATCTGAACGCCCACCACCTACGCCTGGTCCACGGGCTGGACGAATCGGCCTGCTCCATCGCCCAGAGGAGGATCTCGACCTTGTGCATCGGTTGTGCGGGTGGGGGGGAAGCTTTGCCCTCTCCCTCCTCGTCATTTGCTTCAAAGTGGCCATTGCCGTCCAGTTCATCTGCAATATGTTGTGAAACCAAGAACGGATCTCCGTCAACCTGGCCATCTTGACCTGGTCGCCGCCGGCGATCTCCATGAAGTCGGCGTTCTCGCCGCCGGCGATCTCCACGAAGTCGGCGTTCTCGCCGCCGCCGATGTGCTCGATCTGCTGCTCCATCGAGGATCTTGCGTGGATGGAAGAGGGGGGTGGATGTGGAAGATGAGAAGAGCAAAGTTGCGGCCGCGAGAAGGAGGAGAAGGCTAGGAGATGGCCGCGGTTGCAATGGTGATGGAAGAGGGGAAGGAGCACGGCGGCGGCTTTGCATTGGACGAGAGGGGCGGCGGTTTCGCATTGGAGGAGAGAGGCGGCGTTTTTGCATTGGACGAGAGGGCCCCACCTTGTCATATATTTCCTAGGACTAAAATGCCCCTAGACTAATAGTACTTTCGAGTACTTTCATCCACGTACTTTCGAGTACTACGTATGTATGCGCCGTTAGATCGAGACTCACGAACGGCTCCAAAAAATGCCAACTACTGTATAAGTTGTAATTTAGTGAATATTTAGTGCTAAAAGCTCATTTTTTCAATGTCTGGCCCTCCCAATCTATTTTAAGGTCACTTGGCCCTCCTAATCAAAATTTCCTGGCTCCGCTGTTGGGGCTGCACAGCAACAATGAGCTGCATAAATTCACCGACACGGCAAATATGCACACTACATAGCCCCCTCCACTTGTGATGGACTTTGAGGACAACTTCAACCAACAAGTAAGCAGCGCAATAACACAAACAACATGCACATGTGACACAGGATTTAACGTGGAAAACCCTCTTGAACTTGAGGAGTAAAAACCATGGCTGTGGACCGACCGGTCCACACAACTTCACTATGAGAATGATGAGTACAAAGTCTTCTCTAGAACCTCTAGAGAGATTTACAACACACACTCCATGTTGCCAACCAGCAACATCAACAACAACCCAAAGAGGCAAGGTTTCGGCAAAGCAGAGTTAACACAGCTTCTGTACCGTCCAATGTTTTGCAAACTGCTCTTAAACCGCTGAACCAAACAACACCAAATTTGGTAGACAAGTAGACACATGAGTTCTTGACATCCCCTCCAAACTTCAGCTCAATCAGACATCATTTGCCTACCTAAACAGTTCATCTCCCAAAACCACTCTGTTCTAAAACTGCAGCAGTCAGAGCTGACAAAACCACTCTCAAATCTGATGCTCCACTGAACCAATTCTCAATCTAGCTAACCATATCAAAGTACTCAAAGTAACGAACGTTCTCACCAAGTTTGGGGTCGATCCAAGCACGTTTGAGCCTCCAAACACCAGCTTGAGAACTGTCTAGCTAGATGCAGCAAATCTGTACATAACCTCTACTTCTTCTTCTTCCCTCTCTCCGGTTGTGGTTCCTCTTGCGTGTTTTCTCTCACACACTCACGAATGGCAGCCACCACGAGCAGGGGTGGAGTGGCTAGGATTTTCTTCTTGCTTCACTTCCCTCGGAAGCGCTCTCAACCGGTAGATGCAGCAAAGATCGACGACTGACATATGTTGGACTTCTGGGCTGATGTTGGGCTGCCAACACACCTCCATGTGGAGGGACTTATCCCAACAATATCCCCCTCCCGACATCATGGAGGGTCTCACTACCGTCCGACAGCCATGCCAGCGAACCGACGACATACTTCGAGCTTCTTCCTCGTCACCACTTTAGTCAATATATCAGCCCCATTATCATTGGTGTGAACCTTCTAAAGTTGCATTTGATTGGAATACAACACATCTCGAATCCAATGATAAAGGACTTCTATATGCTTAGACCTTGAATGAAAACTTGCATTCTTATTCAAGTGGATAGCACTTTGGTTGTCACAAAACAACACATACTTGTCTTGCTTAGAACCAAGTTCACAAGCCAACCATTACGGCCACAATAGCTCTTTGCTCGCCTCTGTTACTGCAATGAATTCAACTTCAGTTGTATTCAGTGCCACACACTTTTGTAGCCTGCTTTGCCATGACACCGCTCACCCTGCATAGGTATCCAAGTAACCTGAAGTAGACTTCCTTCTGTCAACATCTCCAGCCATCTCAGAATCTGAAAAAGCAATCAGCTTGGCCTCACCATCACCAAAGCAAAGTTTCAGATTTATTCTTCCCCGAAGATATCTCAAAATCCACTTCACGGCTTCCCAATGAGGTCTTCCTGGATTAGACATAAATCTGCTCACAGTACTAACAACATGAGCAATGCCAGGCCTTGTACACACCATAGCATACATCAAACTCCCAACCGCTGAAGCATAAGGAAAAGGATGCATTTCCTTTTTTTGCTCATCAGTGGTAGGACATTGCTTTCTGCTCAACTTGAAATGGGCTGCTAGTGGAAAACTCACGACTTTAGCATTTTCCATCCTGAACTTTTGAAGTACATTTTCAACATACTTTTATTGAGACATGTACAACTTGTTGCAATTTCTGTCTTGTTCAATTCTCATTTCAAGAATGTTCTTTGCTGGCTCTAAGTCTTCCATAGCAAAACATTTGCTCAATTCCTTCTTCAACTTAGCAATCCTTGAGACATTCTTGCCAACAATCAGGATATCATCAACATAGAGCAATAATATGATGAAATCATCACCTGAGAACCTCTGAATAAAGACATAATGGTCTAAGCTACACTTCTCGTAGCCTTGCTCCCCCATGGCAGTTTCAGACTTCATGTACCATTTGTCTTAGTGCTTGTTTCACGCCATAGAGACTTTTCTTCAGCTTGCACACATAGTCTTCTTTGCCTTTCACAAGAAACCCCTCAGGTTGCTCCATGTATATTTCTTTCTCCAACTCACCATGAAGGAATGCAGTCTTCACATCCATTTGCTCAACCTCCAAAAGTTGAGAGTTGTTGCCATGCCAAGGATTACTCTTATGGATATCATCTTCACAACCGGAGAGAAAATCTCATCTTAGTCAATGCCTTTTCTTTGGCTGAATCATTTTACAACCAGCCTGTCCTTGTACCTTGGATGTGATGTGTGCTCTTCTTGCTTGATTCTGTAGACCCACTTGTTCTTCAATTTTTTCCCTTGGGAAACTTCACCAACTCATAAGTATGATTCTTATGCAAGGAAACCATCTCTTCTTGCATAGCCTTTTCCCACTCCTTCTTGTGCTCATCTTCCATTACATCTGCAAAGCATTCAGGTTCTGAACCGTCAGATAATAACACCACGTATTGATTTGAGGGATACCTGCTGGAAGGAATTCGAACCCTGTTGGATCTTTTGAGTGGAGCGGCTGGTGGACTTTCTGGCACTGGTGCTTCCTGCTGATCCGGATCATCAACTTCAGCAACATACTCTTACTACTGCTATTGGGGAGCATCTTCTTCACCTGCACCACCATGTACATCATCTTTGTTGGGGAACGCAGTATTTCAAAAAATTTACCTACGATCATGCAAGATTTATCTAGGAGATGCATAGCAACGAGTGGGGAGAGTGTGTCCACGTACCCTTGTAGACCGAAAGCGGAAGCGTTTAGTAACGCGGTTGATGTAGTCGCACGTCTTCGTGATCCAACCGATCGAAGCACCGAACGTACGGCACCTCCGCGTTCAGCACACGTCCAGCTTGATGACGTCCCTCGAGCTCTTGATCCAGTTGAGGCCGAGGGAGAGTTCCGTCAGCACGATGGCGTGGCGAAGGTGATGATGAAGTTACCGGCGCAGGGCTTCACCTAAGCAGTACGACGATATGACCGAGGTGTGTAACTGTGGAGGGGGCACCGCACACGGCTAAGAGAAGACTTGGTGCGCCTTTGGGGTGCCCCTTCCCACGTATATAAAGGAGGGGAGGAGGAGGAGGCCGACCAAGGTGGGCGTGCGCCATGGGGAGTCCAACTAGGATTCCCAATCCTAGTTGGAGTCCCCTTCCTTCCAAGAGAGGGAGAAAGAGGGAAGGGGGAAGAGGGGAGAAGGAAAGAGGGGGCGCCGCCCCCCTCCCTAGTCCAATTCGGACTGGCCATGGGGGGCGGCCTCCCTTGTGGCCCTCCTCTCCTTTCCACTAAGGCCCATGAAGGCCCATGAACTTCCCGAGGGGCGGGGGGTTCCTGTAACCCCCGGTACTCCGAAACTCATCCGAAACAACCCGAACCATTCCGGTGTCTGAATGTAACCTTCCAATATATGAATCTTTACCTCTAGACCATTTCGAGACTTCTCGTCATGTCCGTGATCTCATCCGGGACTGCGAACAAACTTCGGTCATCAAATCACATAACTCATAATACAAATTGTCATCGAACGTTAAGCGTGCGGACCCTACGGGTTCGAGAACTATGTAGACATGACCGATACACATCTCCGGTCCATAACCAATAGAGGAACCTAGATGCTCATATTGGCTCCTACATATTCTACGAAGATCTTTATCGGTCAAACCGCCTAACAACATGCGTTGTTCCCTTTGTCATCGGTATGTTACTTGCCCGAGATTCGATCGTCGGTATCATCATACCTAGTTCAATCTCGTTACCGGCAAGTCTCTTTACTTGTTCCGTAATGCATCATCCCGCAACTAACTCATTAGTCACATTCACTACTAGGGAAAACCTTATACACAGAAATTTAGCAGTAGCGCATGTCAAAAACGGGGGCTAGTGCTAAATAGCAGTAGCGCGCGTGCGAAAACCGCACTACAGATACAATAGTAGCAGTAGCACATGCGCATGAAAAAGTGCTACCACCAATATTCCCATTGCTAAAACGATAGGCTACGCATAGCAGTAGCGGCCTTGAGAGAAGCGCGCTACCGCTAGGACATAAGTAGCAGCGCGTTTCGCGCTGAGAGCGCTACTGCTAATGGAAATAAAATAAAATGAAAAACAAATGGAAAAGTAAATGAAAAAGAAAGAAATAGAAAAGGGAGAAAGGAAAAAAATAAAATGTAGAGCAAAATAAATGAAAAAGCAAAAAAAGGAGAAAGGCGTAGCAGTAGCATTTGTTCGTAAGAGGCGCTATAGCTAACGTAGCTGCAGCGCGTTTCCTAGACCCCCGCTGTAGAAACAGAAAAGGAAATAAGAAATATGAAGGAAATTACATAGCTATAGCAGTAGCGCGTTTTGTGAAAATCGCTATAGCTAACTTAGCTATAGCACGTTTCGCGAAAAGCGCTACCGCTAAGTTTGACTTAACCAAAAAACTGTTTCCCCCCGGCCACCACTTCTCCCCCAAATCCCTCGACCCACCCCGCCGCTGTCTGCCCAATTCGCCGTTGCCCCACTTCGCCGCCGTCTCCTCCCGGCGTCGACGCCGCCGGGCACACCAGAGCCGTGATACGTCTCCAACGTATCTATAATTTTTGATTGTGCCATGCTATATTATATTATGTTTTGGACATTATTGGGCTTTATTATACACTTTTATATTATTTTTGGGACTAACCTATTAACTGGAGGCCCAGCCCAGAATTGCTGTTTTTTTGCCTATTTCAGAGTTTCGCAGAAAAAGAATATCAAACGGAGTCCAAACGGAATGAAACCTTCGGGAACGTGATTTTCAGAACGAACGTGATCCAGAGGACTTGGATCCTACGTCAAGACATCAACGAGGAGGGCATGAGGTAGGGGGCGTGCCTACCCCCCTGGGCGTGCCCTCCAACCTCGTGGGCCCCCTGTTGCTCCACCGACGTACTCCTTAATCCTATATATACCTACGTACCCCCAAACTACCAGATACGGAGCCAAAAACCTAATTCCACCGCCGCAACCTTCTGTACCCATGAGATCCCATCTTGGGGCCTTTTCCGGAGCTCCGCCGGAGGGGGCATCGATCATGGACGGCTTCTACATCAACACCATAGCCTCTCCGATGATGTGTGAGTAGTTTACCTCAGACCTTCGGGTCCATAGTTATTAGCTAGATGGCTTCTTCTCTCTTTTTGGATCTCAATACAATGTTCTCCCCCTCTCTCGTGGAGATCTATTCGATGTAATCTTCTTTTGCGGTGTGTTTGTTGAGACCGATGAATTATGGGTTTATGATCAAGTTTATCTATGAACAATATTTGAATCTTCTCTTTATTCTTTTATGTATGATTGGTTATCTTTGCATGTCTCTTCGGATTATCAGTTCGGTTTGGCCTACTAAATTGATCTTTCTTGCAATGGTAGAAGTGCTTAGCTTTGGGTTCAATCTTGCGGTGTCCTTTCCCAGTGACAGTAGGGGCAGCAAGGCACGTATTGTATTGTTGCCATCGAGGATAACAAGATGGGGTTTATATCATATTGCATGAGTTTATCCCTCTACATTATGTCATCTTGCTTAAAGCGTTACTCTGTTCTTATGAACTTAATACTCTAGATGCATGCTGGATAGCGATCGATGTGTGGAGTAATAGTAGTAGATGCAGGAAGGAGTCGGTCTACTTGTCTCGGACGTGATGCCTATATACATGATCATACCTAGATATTCTCATAACTATGCTCAATTCTGTCAATTGCTCAACAGTAATTTGTTCACTCACCGTAAATACTTATGCTCTTGAGAGAAGCTACTAGTGAAACCTATGGCCCCCGGGTCTATTTTCCATCATATTAATCTCCCGACAACAAGCTATTTCTGGCGCCATTTTTATTTTACTTTCTTTATTTTGCATCTTTATCATAAAAATACCAAAAATATGATCTTATCATATCTATCGGATCTCACTCTCGTAAGTGACCGTGTAGGGATTGACAACCCCTTATCGCGTTGGTTGCGAGGATTTATTTGTTTGTGTAGGTGCGAGGGACTCGTGCGTGACCTCCTACTGGATTGATACCTTGGTTCTCAAAAACTGAGGGAAATACTTACGCTACTTTGCTGCATCACCCTTTCCTCTTAAAGGGAAAACCAACGCAGTGCTCAAGAGGTAGCAAGAAGGATTTCTAGCGCCGTTGCCGGGGAGGCTTACGCAAGGTCAAGTCAAGATTTGGACTCCCGACAACGGGCCACTTCTGGCGCCGTTGCCGGGGAGATTATGCAAAAGTCAACATACCAAGTATCCATCACAAACCATTATCTCCCGCATTACATTATTTTCCATTTGCCTCTCGTTTTCCTCTCCCCCACTTCACCCTTGCCGTTTTATTCGCCCTCTCTCTTTTCCGTTTGCCTCTTTTTGCCCGTCTCTTGTTTGCTCGTGTGTTGGATTGCTTGTTTGTCACGATGGCTCAAGATAATACTAAATTGTGTGACTTTACCAATACCAACAACAATGATTTCCTTAGCACTCCGATTGCTCCTCTTACCGATACTGAATCTTGTGAAATCAATGCTGCTTTGTTGAATCTTGTCATGAAAGATCAATTCGCCGGCCTTCCTAGTGAAGATGCCGCTACCCATCTAAATAACTTCGTTGATTTGTGTGATATGCAAATGAAGAAAGATGTGGATAATGATATTGTTAAATTGAAGCTATTTCCTTTTTCGCTTAGAGATTGTGCTAAAGCTTGGTTTTCGTCTTTGCCTAAAAATTGTATTGATTCTTGGAATAAGTGCAAAGATGCTTTTATCTCTAAATATTTTCCTCCCTCTAAGATCATCTCTCTTAGAAATGATATTATGAATTTTAAGCAACTTGATCATGAACATGTTGCACAAGCTTGGGAGAGGATGAAATTAATGATATGTAATTGCCCTACTCATGGTTTGAATTTGTGGACGATTATACAAAAATTTTATGCCGGATTGAATTTTGCTTCTAGAAATCTTTTAGATTCGGCCGCAGGAGGCACTTTTATGGAAATCAGTTTAGGAGAAGCTACTAAAATCCTAGATAATATTATGGTTAGTTATTCTCAATGGCACACTGAAAGATCTACTAGTAAAAAAGTGCATGCGATAGAAGAAATTAATGTTTTGAGTGGAAAGATGGATGAACTTATGAAATTATTTACTACTAAGAGTGTTTCTTCTGATCCTAATGATATGCCTTTGTCTACTTTCATTGAGAATAATAATGAACCTATGGATGTGAATTTTGTTGGTAGGAATAATTTTGGTAACAACGCGTATAGAGGAAACTTTAATCCTAGGCCTTATCCTAGTAATTCCTCTAATAATTATGGTAATTCCTACAACAATTCTTATGGAAATTTTAATAAGATGCACTCTGAACTTGAGACTAGTGTTAAGGAGTTTATGAATTCGCAAAAGAATTGCAATGCTTTGCTTGAAGAAAAATTGCTCAAGGTTGACGAATTGGCTAGGAACGTTGATAGAATTTCTCTTGATGTTGATTCTTTGAAACTTAGATCTATTCCACCTAAGCATGATATCAATGACTCTCTCAAAGCCATGCGAATTTCCATTGATGAGTGCAAAGAAAGAACCGCTAGGATGCGTGCTAAGAAAGATTGCTTTGTTAGAGCGTGTTCTTCTAGTTCCTATGAAAATAAAGATGAAGATATAAAAGTTATTGATGTGTCCCCTATTAAATCTTTGTTTTGCAATATGAATCTTGATAATGATGGGACTGAATATGATCCACCTTTACCTAGAAGGCGTTCCAAAAATTCGGAGTTTTTAGATCTTGATGCTAAAATTGATAAAAGTGGGAATAAAGAGGTCAAAATTCTAGATATTAATGAACCCACTATTTTGGATTTCAAGGAATTTAATTATGATAATTGTTCTTTGATAGATTGTATTTCGTTGTTGCAATCCGTGCTAAATTCTCCTCATGCTTATAGTCAAAATAAAGCTTTTACTAAACATATCGTTGATGCTTTGATGCAATCTTATGAAGAAAAACTTGAGTTGGAAGTTTCTATCCCTAGAAAACTTTATGATGAGTGGGAAACTACTATTAAAATTCAAATTCAAATCATGAATGCTATGCTTTGTGTGATTTGGGTGCTAGTGTTTCCACGATTCCAAAAACTTTATGTGATTTATTAGGTTTTCGTGATTTTGATGATTGCTCTCTAAACTTGCACCTTGCGGATTCCACTATTAAGAAACCTATGGGAAGAATTAATGATGTTCTTATTGTTGCAAATAGGAACTATGTGCCCGTAGACTTTATTGTTCTTGACATAGATTGCAATCCTTCATGTCCTATTATTCTTGGTAGACCTGTCCTTAGAACGATTGGTGCAATTATTGATATGAAGGAAGGGAATATTAGATTCCAATTTCCTTTAAGGAAAGGCATGGAACACTTCCCTAGAAAGAAAATAAAATTACCTTATGAATCTATTATGAGAGCCACTTATGGATTGCCTACCAAAGATGGCAATACCTAGATCTATCCTTGCTATTATGCCTAGCTAGGGGCGTTAAACGATAGCGCTTCTTGGGAGGAAACCCAATTTTATTTTTAGTTTTTTTGCTTTTTGCTTCTGTTTAGGAATAAATCTTTGATCTAGCCTGTGGTTAGATGTGTTTTTATGCTTTAATTAGTGTTTGTGCCAAGTTAAACCTATAGGATCTTCTTGGATGATAGTTATTTGATCTTGCTGTAAATTCCATGAAAATAATTTTTAAAAATCACCAGAACGTGATAAAATATTGATTCCAATTGCTGCTGATCAATAAACAAATTGTCTAGGTCGTCCTATTTTGGCTGAATTTTTGGAGTTCCAGAAGTTTGCGTTAGTTACAGATTACTACAGACTGTTTTGTTTTTGACAGATTCTGTTTTTGTGTTGTTTGCTTATTTTGATGAATCTATGGCCAGTAAAATAGTTTATAAACCATAGAGAAGTTTGAATACAGTAGGTTTAACACCCATATAAATAAAGAATGAGTTCGTTACAGTACCTTGAAGTGGTCTTTTGTTTTCTTTCGCTAACGGAGCTCACGAGATTTTCTTTTAAGTTTTGTGTTGTGGAGTTTTCAAGTTTTGGGTGAAAGATTTGATGGATTATGGAACAAGGAGTGGCAAGAGCCTAAGCTTGGGGATGCCCCTGGCACCCCCAAGATAATCTAAGGACACCTAAAAGCCAAAGGTTGGGGATGCCCCGGAAGGCATCCCCTCTTTCGTCTACTTCCATCGGTAACTTTACTTGGAGCTATATTTTTATTCACCACATGATATGTGTTTTGCTTGGAGCGTCTTGTATTATAAGAGTCTTTATTTGTTAGTTTACCACAATCATCCTTGCTGTACACACCTTTTGAGAGACACACACATGATTCAGAAATTATTAGAATACTGTATGTGCTTCACTTATATCTTTTGAGTTATATAATTTTTGCTCTAGTGCTTCACTTATATCTTTTAGAGCATGGTGGTGATTTTGTTTTATAAAAACTATTGTTCTCTCGTGCTTCACTTAGATTATTTTGAGAGTCCTACAAAACAGCATGGTAATTTGCTTTAATTTTGATAGGCATTCAAGATTAGTAAAGAAAAAAGAAATTTTCTTATGAGTGTGTTGAATACTATGAGAAGTTAGATGCTTGATAATTGTTTTGAGATATGGAGATGATGATATTAGAGTCATGCTAGTTGAGTAGTTGTGAATTTGAGAAATACTTGTGTTAAAGTTTGTGATTCCCGTAGCATGCACGTATGGTGAACCGTTATGTGATGAAGTCAGAGCATGATTTATTTATTGATTGTCTTCCTTATGATTGGAGGTCGGGGACGAGCGATGGTCTTTTCCTACCAATCTATCCCCCTAGGAGCATACGCGTAATACTTTTCTTTGATAACTTGTAGGTTTTTGCAATAAGTATATGAGTTCTTTATGACTAATGTTGAGTCCATGGATTATACGCACTTTTCTTCCTTCCACTATTGCTAGCCACTCTAATACCGCACACTTTTTGCCGGTATCATACACCCACCATATACCTTCCTCAAAACAGCCACCATACCTACCTATCATGGCATTTCCATAGCCATTCCGAGATATATTTCCATGCAACTTACCACCGTTCCGTTTACTGTGACACACTCCTTCATTGCCATCACTACTAGAAAAAGGCCTACTAGTGGCGCACCAGTTTTGCCTACTAATGGCGCACTACTGGTGTGCCACTAGTACCACGCCACTAGTATTTTTTACTAATGGCGCACCAGGCAGTGCGCCATTAGTATAGGCCACGGTGCGCCATTAGTATAGGCCACGGTGCGCCATTAGTATGTTTGAATTTTGAAGGCGGGAAAATAGTAGTGGCGCACCGTCTAACCCCCACCGTGCGCCATTGCTATTTACGAATTTTGAATTTGGATCTGGATCGCGATTTTTTTGCCCTTTTTTGCTCGTTTTTTTGCTTGTTTTTTTCACGAAATGTTTTCAAATTTTGTTCTCTTTTTTGGATCTTGTACGTTCTTTTGCCGTGTTCTTTTGCCGGAGAGGAGTTCGCCGGAGAGGAGGGCCGAGGTCACCGGAGAGGAGGAGGAGGAGGTCACCGGAGAGGCGCTTGCCTACATCGCCGGAGAGGAGGAGGAGGTCGCCGGAGAGGAGTTCACCGGAGCACCGGAGAGGAGGAAGGAGAAACCATGAGGGGAGGGGAGGAGAGGAGGGAGGAGGAGCTCACCGGAGAGGAGGAAGGAGGAGATCACCGGAGAGGAGGGAGGAGGAGGTCGCCGGAGAGAAGGAGGAGGAGGTCGCCGGAGAGGAGGAGGAGGAGGTCGCCGGAGAGGAGGAGTGGAGTATGGTGGAGGAGAGAAGGGGAGATGGAGTGGAGGAGAGGAGGAGATGGAGTGGAGGAGAAGAATGAAGAGGTAAGGAGGAGAGGACCACGTCCAGCCATATATACGGCATAGTAATGGCGCACCGAGGGCAGGTGCGCCATTACAAACTATTTTTTTTGAGTTATTTTGAATTTTGAAGGCGGCAAGATAGTAATGGCGCACCATTGGCAGGTGCGCCATTAGTAAGTTTGAATTTTTTTTGAATTTGGATGTAACTTTTCGAGTAGATGATTTTTCATATAAAAAACTTTTTCATCCGAGTTCGTATGCAAAAGTTATGCCCATTTTACAAATTCTCGAGAGATTTTGCAAAAAAAGTCGAAAATTCATTTATTTTTTTCTTTTATTTTCTTTTATTTTTTTGACATTTCTATCATTTTCTTTTATTTTTTTAAACTGAAAAGGCGGTCCACGGGGGGGGGGGGGGGGGGGAGGGGGTGCATTCGGGGGAATGTTTGGGCCAAACTACAAATGGCGCACCGTGGGTGTGGTGCGCCATTACTAGTTGAACTAGTAATGGCGCACCACACCCACGGTGCGCCATTTGTAGTTTAAAAAATAAAATAAAATTAAATTTTGAAAAAAAATTTGAAACATATTTACTAATGGCGCACCGTGGGAGTGGTAACTAGTAATGGCGCACTATCCCCTGGTGCGCCATTAGTAGTTTTGAAAGAAAAAAATTTACTAATGGCGCACCGTGGATGTGGTGCGCCATTAGTATTTGCACACTAATGGCGCACCAACACATGGTGCGCCATTACTATTTAGTAATGGCGCACCAACACATGGTGCGCCATTACTATTTAGTAATGGCGCACCACATGCATAGTGCACCATTAGTGTCCATATTGGCTATAGCTCTTTTTTGTAGTAGTGCATATTGCTTTGCATGATCATGCAGTTGACATCGTACTTGTGGCAAAGCCACCGTTCATAATTCTTTCATACATGTCACTCTTGATTCATTGCATATCCCGGTACACCGCCGGAAGCATTCACATAAAGTCATATTTTGTTCTAAGTATTGAGTTGTAATTGTTGAGTTGTAAGAAAATAAAAGTGTGATGATCATCATTTTTAGAGCATTGTCCCAAGTGAGGAAAGGATGATGGAGACTATGATTCCCCCACAAGTCGGGATGAGACTCCAGACGAAAAAAAAGAGGCCATAAAAAAAAGAGGAGGCCCAAATAAAAAAAAAGAGAAAAAGAGAGAAGGGACAATGTTACTATCCTTTTACCACACTTGTGCTTCAAAGTAGCACCATGATCTTCATAGAAAGTCTCTTATGATATCACTTTCATATACTAGTGGGAAATTTTTCGTTATAGAACTTGGCTTGTATATTCCAATGATGGGCTTCCTCAAAATGCCCTAGGTCTTCGTGAGCAAGCGAGTTGGATGCACACCCACTTAGTTTCTTTTGTTGAGCTTTCATATACTTATAGCTCTAGTGCATCCGTTGCATGGCAATCCCTACTCACTCGCATTGATATCTATTAATGGGCATCTCCATAGCCCGTTGATAGGCCTAGTTGATGTGAAACTATCTTCTCCCTTTTTTTGTCTTCTCCACAACCACCATTCTATTCCACATATAGTGCTATGTCCATGGCTCACGCTCATGTATTGCGTGAAGATTGAAAAAGTTTGAGAACACTAAAAGTATGAAACAATTGCTTGGCTTGTCATCGGGGTTGTGCATGATTTAAATATTTTGTGTGGTGAAGATAGAGCATAGTCACACTATATGATTTTGTAGGGATAACTTTCTTTGGCCATTAATTTTGAGAAGACATGATTGCTTAGTTAGTATGCTTGAAGTATTATTATTTTTATGTCAATATTAAACTTTTGTCTTGAATCTTTCGGATCTGAATATTCATACCACCGTTAAGAAGAATTACATTGAAATTATGCCAAGTAGCATTCCACATCAAAAATTCTGTTTTTATCATTTACCTACTCGAGGACAAGCAGGAATTAAGCTTGGGGATGCTTAATACGTCTCCAACGTATCTATAATTTTTTATTGCTCCATGCTATATTATATTCTGTTTTGGACATTATTGGGCTTTATTATACACTTTTATATTATTTTTGGGACTAACCTATTAACCGGAGGCCCAACCCAGAATTGCTGTTTTTTTGCCTATTTCAGAGTTTCGCAGAAAAAGAATATCAAACGGAGTCCAAACGGAGTGAAACCTTCGGGAACACGATTTTCGGAACGAACGTGATCCAGAGGACATGGACCCTACGTCAAGACATCAACCAGGAGGGCACGAGGTAGGGGGGCGCCTACCCCCCTGGGCGCGCCCTCCACCCTCGTGGGCCCCCTGTTGCTCCACCGACGTACTCCTTCCTCCTATATATACCTACGTACCCCCAAACTACCAGATACGGAGCCAAAAACCTAATTCCACCGCCGCAACCTTCTATACCCATGAGATCCCATCTTGGGGCCTTTTCCGGAGCTCCGCCGGAGGGGGCATCGATCACGGAGGGCTTCTACATCAACACCATAGCCTCTCCGATGATGTGTGAGTAGTTTACCTCAGACCTTCGGGTCCATAGTTATTAACTAGATCGCTTCTTCTCTCTTTTTTGGATCTCAATACAATGTTCTCCCCCTCTCTCGTGGAGATCTATTCGATGTAATCTTCTTTTGCGGTGTGTTTGTTGAGACCGATGAATTGTGGGTTTATGATCAAGTTTATCTATGAACAATATTTGAATTTTCTCTGAATTCTTTTATGTATGATTGGTTATCTTTGCAAGTCTCTTCAAATTATCAATTTGGTTTGGCCTACTAGATTGATGTTTCTTGCAATGGGAGAAGTGCTTAGCTTTGGGTTCAATCTTGCGGTGTCCTTTCCTAGTGACAGTAGGGGCAGCAAGGCACGTATTGTATTGTTGCCATCGAGGATAACAAGATGGGGTTTATATCATATTGCATGAGTTTATCCCTCTACATCATGTCATCTTGCTTAAAGCGTTACTCTGTTCTTATGAACTTAATACTCTAGATGCATGCTGGATAGCGGTCGATGTGTGGAGTAATAGTAGTAGATGCAGGCAGGAGTCGGTCTACTTGTCTCGGACGTGATGCCTATATACATGATCATACCTAGATATTCTCATAACTATGCTCAATTCTGTCAATTGCTCAACAGTAATTTGTTCACCCATCGTAAATACTTATGCTCTTGAGAGAAGCCACTAGTGAAACCTATGGCCCCCGGGTCTATTTTCCATCATATTAATCTCCCGACAACAAGCTATTTCTGGTGCCGTTTTTATTTTACTTTCTTTACTTTGCATCTTTATCATAAAAATACCAAAAATATTATCTTATCATATCTATCAGATCTCACTCTCGTAAGTGACCGTGTAGGGATTGACAACCCCTTATCGCGTTGGTTGCGAGGATTTATTTATTTGTGTAGGTGCGAGGGACTGGTGCATGGCCTCCTACTGGATTGATACCTTGGTTCTCAAAAACTGAGGGAAATACTTACGCTACTTTGTTGCATCACCCATTCCACTTCAAGGGAAAACCAACGCAGTGCTCAAGAGGTAGCAAGCCGCGCACCGTCAACGCCACCGGAGCCGCCCCCAACACCACCGGAGCCGCGCGGCCTCATCAATGCCACCGGAGCCGCAGTCGACGCCACCGGAGCCGCAGTCGACGCCACCGGATCCTCCCTCGCCACAACCGCCTCCCTCGTCGTCACCGGAGACGCCCCTGCCTCCCTCGCCACCACTGCCTCCCGCGCCACCACCGGAGCCATCCTCTGTAAGCCCCCACCCCTCCTCTCTCTCTCTCTAAATTAGTTATGTTAATTTAGTTAGGAAAAGAATTTAGTTAGGAAAAAGAATTTATATAGGGCTTTGACAGAGACGCCCCTGCAGCCTCGGGTTCAAGACCGTATAGATATCACCGGTGCGGATAAATTGCATATCCCCGGTCAACCAATCCTACCTGCAGCAGCGCTAAGGGCCAGATTCGGCGATCTAAGGAGTCTTCATGAAGATGTGTTGCGGATAGAGAAAGGCATCATCGCCTCGAAAGATCCAGGATACCCACTCTACATGGTTAACGTTCCGTGGCAATTGTCGTACGTCGACTTCTTCCCCGCGGATAAGTTCTTCCTTCGATTCGATTACATATTCGACATGTTTCACGTGAAGAAGCTGGATTTTACGTTTGTCCGCCTTTATGACTTGCACATGAACTACATCATCGGGGTTGAGCTGATACCTCATATATGTGTCGCTGACCCGTACTTCATGCACGAGAGCTTCTTGGGAGTCTGCGCAAAGCATCGTGAATATGCGAGGGAATACATCGTCAATTTCATGCTCGCCAATAAGGACAAGGAGGCGATTCTCGTGCCTTATCATCCCCTGTAAGTCATCCACGCAGATATCCTTCCTTCGATTTCAATCATTCATTTGCACGGTGGAGGCTAATTAATTTGAGGTGTACTTATTTTGCGCAGGGGCGGGCGCGCCGTCCTCATCATCCTCTACCCCCGATACTCCCACGCTCTTTACTTGCACTCTTCGAAGAACATTCACAAAAAGGATTACACCTAGATCAAGGATGTTCTCGACAGTGCTATGTTTTACTACGAAGCACGGGGTGGAGATGTCACAGACAAGAAGAGGAGGGGCGGCAGGCTCGCCTTCGGCCATAAGACCGACTTCTGCTGCATCCAGCAACCGAGTCGTTCTCTTAATGATGGATTCTATGTCCTACACCACATGCTGGAGTACAGACGTGATCACCAGAACCTTTGCATGTCACCTACATCCGGCGATGCCCATATTCTGCAATGGGCAAAGAACGTAGGAGATATCGAGGATCATCGACTTCGAGCCAAATTCTATCACATCCAGCGCAAACTTGCCCAAATCATCATGAACGAGGTCGTCGGAAAAACAGGGATGTTCTACGAAGAAGGACAAATGTCGCGGGAAGACGTCCGAACACGGGTAGCCTCTTAGCGTCTCGACCTGAAGCCTTTCACTAGGCTCGGGGACTATCTCCCTGACTTGGATGGATGGCATGACATGCTGGAGTGATTGTCGATATATGACAATGTGTCTGTTTAGTCCATACTTTCTGTATGACGAAACTTTGAGTTATGCACGACGAAACTTTATTTGTGATGTAATTAAACCGTCCTCCGTGACTAGCGACGATCACTCTAGTTAGGGCATTTTGGGTACGATCAACTTTGTTATTTATGCTTATGATATGTTGCTTCTATTTTTGCCAAGTCTGTCTCTTACTGTTGCTCAACTATATATGTTGCATATCATCGACTCATGTGACGATGCAGGTGCATAGATCATCGATGGCGAAGAAGTGCTACGCCAAGAGTATATATACGACGAGTGGCCGGAGTGTCAGGCCCAGGTGTACCGGTTTCCGGTTTCTGAGCGACAGGCAGTAGTTAGTTTAGGTTCACGCTAATGCGAGAGAGGGATACGAACTCATGTACAGCATAGTTCCGCTCTCAATCAAAGTGATGGCTCTTCTCGCGTATATCATTGTTTAGATGGATGACGATGTAGTTGCAAGTAATCGAGACTTGTATCACTATTTTCGAGATTATGACGAGATACCACTTTGTGTTGGATGATGATTATGATGAGACTATTTGTATGTATATGCTATGATTACATTTGTGGCCTCGCAGCCATTTGTATGTGTATCATGATGACATTTTTATCTGCTAAAGATTCTTGTATAAAGCCTGTTCAAATACAAAACAAATATGCAGGAAAAAAACAAAAACTACTAAAATTAGCAGTAGCGAGTGGAGAAAGTTAGCAGCAGCGTGACAGTAGCAGTAGCGCGCCCAGCCCAAGCACGCTAGAGCTATTAGCAGTAGCGAGCTTGCACGAAGCACGCTGCTGCTACACTTGTATACCAGTAGCGCGGGTGCCCGCGCGCTGCTGCTAAGTGTTAGCTGTAGCGCCATATTAGTAGCGCCAGTCCCCGCGCTACTAATGTACCTAAAACCAGCACTGCTGCTAGGCTTTTTCCCTAGTAGTGATTGCTTGCAAGGCTCATAGTGATGTGCATTACCGAGAGGGCCCAGAGATACCTCTCCGATACACGGAGTGACAAATCCTAATCTCGATCTATGCCAACTCAACAAACACCATCGGAGACACCTGTAGAGCATCTTTATAATCACCCAGTTACATTGTGACGTTTGATAGCACACAAAGTGTTCCTCCGGTATTCGAGAGTTGCATAATCTCATAGTCAGAGGAACATGTATAAGTCGTGAAGAAAGCAATAGCAATAAAACTAAGCGATCATTATGCTAAGCTAACGGATGGGTCTTGTCCATCACATCATTCTCTAATGATGTGATCCCGTTCATCAAATGACAACACATGTCCATGGCTAGGAAACTTAACCATATTTGATTAACGAGCTAGTCAAGTAGAGTCATAGTAGGGACACTCTGTTTGTTTATGTATTCACGCATGTACTAAGTTTCCGGTTAATACAATTCTAGCATGAATAATAAACATTTATCATGATATAAGGAAATATAAATAACAACTTTATTATTGCCTCTAGGGCATATTTCCTTCAGTCTCCCACTTGCACTAGAGTCAATAATCTAGATTACACAGTAATGATTCTAACACCCATGGAGTCTTGGTGCTGACCATGTTTTGCTCGTGAGAGAGGCTTAGTCAATGGGCCTGCAACATTCAGATCCGTATGTATCTTGCAAATCTCCGTGTCTCCCTCCATGACTTGATCGCGGATGGAATTGAAGTGTCTCTTGATGTGTTTGGTTCTCTTGTGAAATCTGGATTCCTTCGCCAAGGCAATTGCTCCAGTATTGTCACAAAAGATTTTCATTGGACCCGATGCACTAGGTATTACCCCTAGATCGGATATGAACTCCTTTATCCACACTCCTTCATTTGCTGCTTCTGAAGCAGCTATGTACTCCGCTTCACACGTAGATCCCGCCACGACGATCTGCTTGGAACTGCACCAACTAACAGCTCCACCATTCAAATTAAATACGTATCCGGTTTGTGACTTAGAGTCATCTGGATCAGTCTCAAAGCTTGCACCGACGTAACCATTTACGACGAGCTCTTTGCCACCACCATAAACGAGAAACATATCCTTAGTCCTTTTCAGGTATTTCAGGATGTTCTTGACCGCTGTCTAGTGATCCACTCCTGGATTACTTTGGCACACATCAGGTCTGTTACACAACATTGCGTACATGATAGAACCTATGGCTGAGGCATAGGGAATGACTTTAATTTTCTCTCTATCTTCTGTAGTGGTCGGGCATTGAGTCTGACTCAATTTCACACCTTGTAACACAGGCAAGAACCCTTTCTTTGACTGGTCCATATTGAACTTCTTCAAAACTTTATCAAGGTATGTGCTTTGTGAAAGTCAAATTAAGCGTCTTGATCTATCTCTATAGATCTTGATGCCCAATATATAAGAAGCTTCACCGAGGTCTTTCATTGAAAAATTCTTATTCAAGTATCCTTTTATGCTATTCAGAAATTTAGTATCATTTATGATCAATAATATGGCATCCACATATAATATCATAAATGCTACAGAGCTCCCACTCACTTTCTTGTAAATACAGGCTTCTCCAAATGTCTGTATAAACTCACATTGCTTGCAAGGCTCATAGTGATGTGCATTACCGAGAGGGCCCAGAGATACCTCTCCGATACACGGAGTGACAAATCCTAATCTCGATCTATGCCAACTTAACAAACACCATCGGAGACACATGTAGAGCATGTTTATAATCACCCACACTACTGGAATCAGGATCTTTGCCGTCAGCTAGTTCGTTGCCGTCTGCTAGCTGACGGCAAAGTAGGTCTTTGCCATCAGAATTCAGGAGGCTAACGGCAAAGAACTAGCGGACGAAAAAGAGTGTGTTTGCCATCAGCCGAGTCTTTGCCGTCTGCTAGCAGACGACATAGAAGCTTTGTCGTCCGCCAGCGGACGGCAAAGAGGGAGGGTGTCCCAGTAGCTATCAACCCCTAACGGGGCCCCTCTTTGCCGTCTGCTAGCAGACGGCAAAGGTGGAGTGGACGGCAAAGCTTCAAAATTGACTTAATGGCCGCGCCCCGCCGTCGCCCTCTCTCTCTGTCTCCTCTCCTTTTTCTTCCCCCTCGTGCCACCCCGCGCCGTCGCCGCCCCCTCCCCGCCCCATCGCCGCCCCCTCCCTTCCTCCCCACCCCCCTCCAGAGCCTCTCCGCCACAGCAGCGGGTCGACCGCCCCGCGAGGAGCGTCGCTCGTCGCCACTGATACGTCTCCAACGTATCTATAATCTATTATTGTTCCATGCTATTTTATTATCAATCTTGGATGTTTTATAATCATTTTATAGTCATTTTATATCATTTTTTGGTACTAACCTATTGACATAGTGCCAAGTGCCAGTTGTTGTTTTTTTCCATGTTTTTTACATTACAGGAAATCAATATCAAACGGAATCCAAATGCCACGAAACTCCACGATGATTTTTTATGGGCCAGAAGGAAGGCAATGGGCCCTGGCTGCACCTGGGGGTGCCCCGAGGGGGGCACAACCCACCAGGGTGCGCCAGGAGGCCCACGCATGCCCTGGTGGGTTGTGCCCACCTCGGGTGCCCCACGGACCGCCTCTTTGCTCTATAAATACCCCAAAAATACAAGAACCCTAGAAGCATCGACGAAATATTCATCCAGCTACCGCAGAGTTTAGAACCACCAGATCCAATCTGGAGACCATCTCGGATGGGGTTCACCACCTCCATTGGTGCCTCTCCGATGATGCGTGAGTAGTTCGTTGTAGACCTTCGGGTCCGTACGTAGTAGCTAGATGGCTTCCTCTCTCTTGCTGAATTCTCAATACAATGGTCTCTTGGAGATCCATATGATGTAACTCTTTTTGCGGTGTGTTTGTTGGGTCTGATGAACATTGAGTTTATGATCAGTGCTACATCTTGAGCATTGCGTTGGTTTTCCCTTGAAGAGGAAAGGGTCATGCAGCAAAGTAGCGTAAGTATTTCCCTTAGTTTTGAGAACCAAGGTATCAATCCAGTAGGAGGCCACGCTCGAGTCCCTTGCACCTACACAAACAAATAAGAACCTTGCAACCAACGCGATAAAGGGGTTGTCAATCCCTTCACGGCCACTTGCAAAAGTGAGATCTGATAGAGACGATAAGATAATATTTTTGGTATTTTTATGATAAAGATTAAAAGTAAAGAAAGCAAAACAAACGGTAATGAAAATAACGGTAGATTAACATGATAGAGAATAGACCCGGGGGCCATAGGGTTCACTAGTGGCTTCTCTCAAGATAGCATAAGTATTACGGTGGGTGAAAAAATTACTGTCGAGCAATTGATAGAATTGAGCATAGTTATGAGAATATCAAGGTATGATCATGTATATAGGCATCACGTCCGTGACAAGTAGACCGACTCCTGCCTGCATCTACTACTATTACTCCACACATTGACCGCTATCCAGCATGCATCTAGAGTATTAAGTTCATAAGAATAGAGTAACGCTTTAAGCAAGATGACATGATGTAGAGGGATAAACTCATGCAATATGATATAAGCCCCATCTTTTTATCCTCGATGGCAACAATACAATACGTGTCGTTTCCCCTACTGTCACTGGGTTCGAGCACCGCAAGATTGAACCCAAAGCTAAGCACTTCTCCCATTGCAAGAAAGATCAATCTAGTAGGCCAAACCAAACTGATAATTCGAAAAGACTTGCAAAGATAACCAATCATACATAAAAGAATTCAGAGGAGATTCAAATATTATTCATAGATAATCTGTATCATAAACCCACAATTCATCGGATCTCGACAAACCCATCGCAAAAGAAGATTACGTCGAATAGATCTCCAAGAGAATCGAGGAGAACTTTGTATTGTGATCCAAAGAGAGAGAAGAAGCCATCTAGCTAATAACTATGGACCCGAAGGTTTGAGGTAAATAAACTACTCACACATCATCGGAGAGGCTATGGTGTTGATGTAGAAGCCCTCCATGATCAATGCCCCCTCCGGCGGAGCACCAGAAAAGGCCCCAAGATGGGATCTCACGGGTACAGAAGGTTGCGGCGGTGTAATTAGGTTTTCGTGGTGCTCCTCGATGGTTTGGGGGTACGTAGGTATATATAGGAGGAAGAAGTAGGTCGGTGGAGCCACGAGGGGCCCATGAGGGTGGAGGGCGCGCCCAGGGGGGTAGGCGCACCCCCCTGCCTCGTGGCTTCCTCGTTGGTTGCTTGACGTCCACTCCAAGTCCTCTGGATCACGTTTGTTCCAAAAATAACTCTCCCGAAGGTTTCATTCCGTTTGGACTCCGTTTGATATTCTTTTTCTGCGAAACACTGAAATAGGAAAAAAACAACAATTTGGGCTGGGCCTCCGGTTAATAGGTTAGTCCCAAAAATAATATAAAAGTGTATAAATAGGCCCATTAAACATCCAAAACAGAATATATAATAGCATGGAACAATCAAAAATTATAGATACGTTGGAGACGTATCAAGCATCCCCGAGCTTAATTCCTGCTCGTCCTCGAGTAGGTAAATGATAAAAACAGAATTTTTGATGTGGAATGCTTCTTAGCATAATTTTCAATGTAAATCTTTTTATTGCGGCATGACTATTTAGATCAGAAAGATTGAAGATAAAAGTTTCATGTTGACATAAAAACAATAATACTTCAAACATGCTAATCAAGCAATTATGTCTTATCAAAATAACATAGCCAAAGAAAGCTTATCCCTACAAAATCATATAGTTAGGCCATGTTTAAATTTCGTCACACAAAACGTTCTCATCATGCATAACCCCGATGACAAGCCGAGCAATTGGTTCATACTTTTTAACGCGCTTCAGCCTTTTCAACCCTTACGCAATATATGAGCGCAAGCCATGGATATAGCACTACGGGTGGAATAAAGTATAATGAAGGGGTTTATGTGAGAAGACAAAAAGGTAGAAAGTCTCACATTGACGCGGCTAATCAATAGGCTATGGAGATGCCCATCAATTGTTGTCAATGAGAGGAGTAGGGATTGCCATGCAACGGATGCACTAGAGTTATAAATATATGAAAGCTCAACAAAAGAAACTAAGTGGGTGTGCATCCAACTTTCTTGCTCACGAAGACCTAGGGTATTTTGAGGAAGCCATCATTGGAATATACAAGCCAAGTTCTATAATGAAAAATTCCCACTAGTATATGAAAGTGACAACATAGGAGACTCTCTATCATGAAGATCATGGTGCTACTTTGAAGCACAAGTGTGGAAAAGGATAGTAACATTGTCCCTACTCTCTTTTTCTCTCAAATTTTTTTGGGCCTTATCTTTTTTTTCTTTGGCCTCTTCTCTTTTTTTTATTTAGTCTGGAATCACATCCCGACTTGTGGGGGAATCATAGTCTCCATCATCCTTTCCTCACATGGGAAAATGCTCTAATAATGATGATCATCACACTTTTATTTACTTACAACTCAAGAATTACAACTCAATACTTAGAACAAAATATGACTCTATGTGAATGCCTCCGGCGGTGTACCGGGATATGCAATGAATCAAGAGTGACATGTATGAAAAAATTATGAATGGTGGATTTGCCACAAATACGATGTCATCTACATGATCATGCAAAGCAACATGACAATGATGGAGCGTGTCATAATAAACGGAACGGTGGAAAGTTGCATGGCAATATATCTCGGAATGGCTATGGAAATGCCATGATAGGTAGGTATGGTGGCTGTTTTGAGGAAGATATAAGGAGGTTTCTATGTGATAGAGCGTATCATATCACGGGGTTTGGATGCACCGGTGAAGTTTGCACCAATTCTCAAGGCGAGAAAAGGCAATGCACGGTACATAGAGGCTAGAAAATTGTGGAAGGTTGAGAGTGCGTATAATCCATGGACTCACATTAGTCACAAAGAACTCATATACTTATCGCAAAAGTTTATTAGCCCTAGAAGCAAAGTACTACTACGTATGCCCGTAGAAGCATAGATTGGTAGGAAGAGACCATCGCTCGTCCCTGACCGCCACTCATAAGGAAAGCAATAAAAGAACACCTCATATGTCAAAATTGTCACACAACTTTTACCATACGTGCATGCTACGGGACTTGCCAACCTTAACACAAGTATTTATCAATTTCACAATTACTCAACTAGCACACTCTAATATTACCACCTTTATATCTCAAAACACTTATCAAGTATCAAACTTCTCCTGATATTCAATGAACTCAATATGGAAGTTTTTTTATTATGCTCATCTTGGATGCCTATGACATTTGGATTAATTTCACAATTAAAGCAAATTACCATGCTGTTTAAGACTCTCAAAATAATATAAGTGAAGCATGAGAGATCAATAATTTCTATAAAATAAAAACCACCGTGCTCTAAAAGATATAAGTGAAGCACTAGAGCAAAAACTATATAGCTCAAAAGATATAAGTGAAGCACATAGAGTATTCTAACAAATTCCGAATCATGTGTGTCTCTCTCAAAAGGTGTGTACAGCAAGGATGATTGTGGTATACTAAAAAGCAAAGACTCAAATCATACAAGACGCTCCAAGAAAAACACATATCATGTGGTGAATAAAAATATAGCCCCAAGTAAAGTTACCGATAGATGAAGACGAAGAAGGGATGCCTTCTGGGGCATCCCCAAGCTTAGGCTTTTGGTTGTCCTTGAATTTTACCTTGGTGTTCCTTGGGCATCCCCAACCTTAGGCTCTTGCCAATCCTTGTTCCATAGTCCATCAAATCTTTACCCAAAACTTGAAAACTTCACAACACAAAACTTAATAGAAAATCTCGTGAGCTCCGTTAGCGAAAGAAAACAAAACACCACTTCAAGGTAATGTAATGAACTCATTCTCTATTTATATTGGTGTTAAACCTACTGTATTCCAACTTCTTTATGGTTTATAAGCTCTTTTACTAGCCATAGATTCATCAAAATAAGCAAACAACACACAAAAACAGAACAGCCTGTAGTAATCTGTATCAAATGCAAACTTCTGGAAGTCAGAAAAATCTACCAAAATAGGACGACCTAGATAATTTGTTTATTGATCTACTACAATTGTAATCAGTATTTTATCATGTTCTGGTGATTTTTAACTATTGTTTTCGTGAACAGAAAGTTTCTGGAATTTTCAGCAAGATCAAATAACTATCATCCAAGAAGATCCTATAGGTTTCACTTGGCACAAATCATAATTAAAACATAAAACCACATCTAAACAGAGGCTAGATGGATTATTTATTACTAAACAGAAATAAAAAGCAAGAAACAAAAATAAAGTTGGGTTGCCTCCCAACAAGCGCTATCGTTTAACGCCCCTAGCTAGGCAAAAAGCGAAGATAGATCTAGGTATTGCCATCCTTGGTAGGCAATCCATAGGTGGCTCTCATAATAGATTCATATGGTAATTTAATTTTGTTTCTAGGAAAGTGTTCCATGCCTTTCCTTAACGGAAATTGGAATCTAATATTCCCTTCCTTCATATCAATGATTGCACCAATCGTTCTAAGGAAAGGTCTATCAAGAACAACAAAATCTACGGGCACATAATTCCTATTTGCAACAATAAGAACATCATTAATTCTTCCCATGGGTTTCTTAATAGTGGAATCCGCAAGGTGCAAGTTTAAAGAACAATCATCAAATTCACGGAAACCTAGCAAATCACACAAAGTTTTTGGGATCGTGGAAACACTAGCACCCAAATCACACAAAGCATAGCATTCATGATCTTTAATTTTAATTTTAATTGTAGGTTCCCATTCATCATAAAGTTTTCTAGGGATAGAAACTTCCAACTCAAGTTTTTCTTCATAAGATTGCATCAAAGCACCAACGATATGTTTAGTAAAAGCTTTATTTTGAGTATAAGCATGAGGAGAATTTAGCACGGATTGCAACAAGGAAATACAATCTATCAAAGAGCAATTATCATAGTTAAATTTCTTGAAATCCAAGATAGTGGGTTCATTGCTATCTAAAGTTTTGACCTCTTCAATCCCACTTTTACCAATTTTAGCATCAAGATCTAAAAACTCCAAATTTTTGGGACGCCTTCTAACTAAAGTTGACTCATCTCCAGTCCCATCATTATCAAAATTCATATTGCAAAACAAAGATTTAATAGGGGACACGTCAATTACTTTTAGATCTCCATCTTTATTCTCATAAAAACTAGAAGAACATGCCTTCACAAAACAATATTTTTTAGCACGCGTCCTAGCGGTTCTTTCCTTGCAATCATCAATGGAAATTCTCATGCTTAGCTGGAATAGATCTAAGTTTCAAAGAATCAACATCAAGAGAAATTCTATCCACGTTCCTAGCCAATTTATCAATCTTAGGCAATTTTTCTTCAAGCAAAGCATTGAAATTCTTTTGAGAAATCATAAATTCTGTAACACTAGTCTCAAAATCAGAGGACATCTTATTAAAATTTCCATAAGAGTTGTTGTAGGAATTACCATAATTATTAGAGGAATTATTAGGGAACATCCTAGGATTAAAGTTTCCTCTATACGCATTGTTACCAAAATTATTCCTACCAACAAAATTCACATCCATAGATTCATCACTATTCTCAATCAAAGTAGACAAAGGCATATCATTAGGATCAGAAGAAACACTATTATTAGCAAACAATTTCATTAGTTCATCCATCTTTCCACTCAAAACATTCATTTCTTCAATCGCATGAACCTTTTTACTAGTAGATCTTTCAGTGTGCCATTGAGAATAATTAACCATAATATTATCTAGGAGTTTGGTAGCTTCTCCTAAAGTGATTTCCATAAAAGTGCCTCCCGCGGCCGAATCTAAAAGATTTCTAGAAGCAAAATTCAATCCGGCATAAAAGTTTTGTATAATCATCCATAAATTCAAACCATGTGTAGGGCAATTACGCATCATTAATTTCATCCTCTCCCAAGCTTGTGCAACATGTTCATGATCAAGTTGCTTAAAATTCATAATATCGTTTCTAAGAGAGATGTTCTTAGCGGGAGGAAAATACTTAGAGATAAAAGCATCTTTGCACTTATTCCAAGAATCAATACTATTTTTAGGCAAAGACGAAAACCATGTTTCAGCACGATCTCTAAGCGAAAACGGAAATAGCTTCAGTTTAACAATATCATTGTCCACATCTTTCTTCTTTTGCATATCACACAAATCAACAAAGCTATTTAGATGGGTAGCGGCATCTTCACTAGGGAGGCCGGCGAATTGATCTTTCATGACAAGATTCAACAAAGCAGCATTAATTTCACAAGATTCAGCATCGGTAAGAGGAGCGATCGGAGTGCTAAGGAAATCATTGTTGTCGGTATTTTAAAAGTCACACAATTTAGTATTGTCTTGAGCCATCGTGACAAGCAAGCAATCCAGCACACGAGCAAACAAGAAGCAAGCGAAAAAGAGGCGAACGAAAAGTGAGGGCGAATAAAACGGCAAGGGTGAATTGTGGGAGAGGAAATCGAGAGGCAAATGGCAAATAGTGTAATGCGAGGGATAAGAGTTTGTGATGGGTACTTCGTATGTTGACTTGTGCATAGACTCCACGGCAACGGCGCCAGAATTCCTTCTTGCTACCTCTTGAGCGCTGCGTTGGTTTTCCCTTGAAGAGGAAAGGGTGATGCAGCAAAGTAGCATAAGTATTTCCCTCAGTTTTGAGAACCAAGGTATAAATCCAGTAGGAGGCCACGCTCGAGTCCCTTGCACCTAGACAAACAAATAAGAACCTTGCAACCAACGCGATAAAGGGGTTGTCAGTCCCTTCATGGCCACTTGCAAAAGTGAGGGCTGATAGAGATGATAAGATAATATTTTTGGTATTTTTATGATAAAGATTAAAAGTAAAGAAATCAAAATAAACGGTAATGAAAATAACGGTAGATTAATATGATAGAGAATAGACCCGGGGGCCATAGGTTTCACTAGTGGCTTCTCTCAAGATAGCATAAGTATTACGGTGGGTGAACAAATTACTGTCGAGCAATTGATAGAATTGAGCATAGTTATGAGAATATCTAGGTATGATCATCTATATAGGCATCACGTCCGTGACAAGTAGACCGACTCCTGCCTACATCTACTACTATTACTCCACACATCGACCGCTATCCAGCATGCATCTAGAGTATTAAGTTCATAAGAACAGAGTAACACATTAAGCAAGATGACATGATTTAGAGGGATAAACTCATGCAATATGATATAAACCCCATCTTTTTATCCTCGATGGCAACAATAAAATACGTGTCGTTTCCCCTACTATCACTAGGTTCGAGCATCGCAAGATTGAACCCAAAGCTAAGCACTTCTCCCATTGCAAGAAAGATCAATCTAGTAGGCCAAACCAAACTGATAATTCGAAGAGACTTGCAAAGATAACCAATCATACATAAAAGAATTCAGAGGATATTCAAATATTGTTCATAGATAATCTGGATCATAAACCCACAATTCATCAGATATCGACAAACACACCGCAAAAGAAGATTACATCGAATAGATCTCCAAGAGAATCGAGGAGAACTTTGTATTGAGATCCAAAGAGAGAGAAGAACCATCTAGCTAATAACTATGGACCCGAAGGTCTGAGGTAAACTACTCACACATAATCGGAGAGGCTATGGTGTTGATTTAGAAGCCCTCCGTGATCAATGCCCCGTTCGGCGGAGCACCGAAAAAGGCCCCAGGATGGGATCTCACGGGTACAGAAGGTTGCGGCGGTGGAATTAGTTTTTTGTGGTGCTCCTCGATGGTTTGGGGGTACGTAGGTATATATAGGAGGAAGATGTAGGTCGGCGGAGCCACGACAGGCCCACGAGGGTGGAGGGCGTGCCCAGGGGGGTAGGCGCGCCCCCCTGCCTCGTGGCTTCCTCGTTGGTTGCTTGACGTCCACTCCATGTCATTTGGATCACGTTTGTTCCAAAAATAACTCTCCCAAAGGTTTCATTCCGTTTGGACTCCGTTTGATATTCTTTTTCTGTGAAACACTGAAATAGGCAAAAAAAACAGCAATTTGGGCTAGGCCTCCGGTTAATAGGTTAGTCCCAAAAATAATATAAAAGTGTATAAATAAGCCCATTAAACATCCAAAACAGAATATATAATAGCATGGAACAATCCAAAATTATAGATACGTAGGAGACGTATCAATCAGTCATATCTTTTTATATCCATGAAAGTTATTTGAGTTTCTTTGATCTCTTATATGCATGATCTCTTATAGCCTCGTATTTCTTCTCCGATATTTGGGTTTTGTTTGGGCAACTTGATCTATTTATCTTGCAATGTGAAGAGGTGCCCGGTAGTGGGTTCGTTCTTACGGTGCTCGATCCCAGTGACAGAAAGGGAACCGACACATATGTATCGTTGCTACTAAGGATCAAAAGACGAGTTCTATATCTACCTCCATATAGTTAAACGGATCTTGTCTACATCATGTCATCGTTCTTATTGCATTACTCCGTTTTTCCATGAACTTAATACACTAGATGCATGCTGGATAGCGGTCGATGTGTGGAGTAATAGTAGTAGATGCAGGCAGGAGTCGGTGTACTAATCTTGTACGTGATGCCTATGTAGTAATCATTGTCTGTATATCGTCATAATTACTTGAGGTTCTATCAATTGCCCAACAGTAATTTGTTTACCCACCGTTTGTTATCTTTCTCGAGAGAAGCCACTAGTGAAACCTACGGCCCCCGGATCTTCTTTCTTATATATTTGCTTTCGATCTATTTTTCCTTTGCATTTTTATTCAGGTCTTTTAAACCAAAAATACTTTGCTGCACTTCATTTTATTTGTGTTATATTATTCAACCTACTACAATTTACCTCACGTCATTTGCCTATCTTTTGGCGCCGTACCCCGAAAGGGATTGTCAACCCCTTTAACACGTTGGGTTGCGAGGTGTTGTTATTTGTGTGCAGGGGCTGTTTACGTTGTGTTGTTTGGTTCTCCTACTGGTTCAATAACCTTGGCCTCATTTCTGAGGGAAATACCTATCACCGCTGTGCTGCATCATCCCTTCCTCTTTGGGGAAATACCGACGTAGCTTCAAGCGACATCAAAAAGAAATTTCTGGCGCCGTTGCCGGGGAGGATCTTCAACATAACCATGTTCCTAATCACAAATCTCATCCCCTTGCAATTTACATTATTCGCCATTTGCCTCTCATTTTCCTCTCCCCCACTTCACAAAAATTTACCGTTTTACTCGCCTCTCTTTTTCCGTTCGCCGTTTTCTTGCCGGATCTGTTTTTGAGTGCAACCTTGTTGTGTGGTCATCATGACTCAAGAGAACACCAAGCTATGTGATTTCTCAAATACCAACAACAATGATTTTATGTGCACTCCGCTTGCTCCTCCCGCCACTAGTGCGGAGATTTGTGATATTAATACTGCTTTGCTGAATCTTGTTATAAAAGACCAATTTTCCGGTACTCCTAATGAGGATGCCGCATCCCATCTTAATACCTTCGTGGAATTATGTGATATGCAAAAGAAAAAAGATGTGGACAATGATGTGGTCAAGATGAAATTATTTCCGTTCTCTTTGCGTGATTCTGCAAAAATTTGGTTCTCTTCTTTGCCTCATAATAGTATCGATTCTTGGAATAAGTGCAAAGATGGTTTTATCACTAAGTATTTTCCTCCCGCAAAAATTATTTCCCTTAGAACCCAGATCATGAATTTCAAGCAACTTGAACATGAGCATGTTTCACAATCTTGGGAAAGGATGAAAATGATGCTAAGGAATTGCCCAACTCATGGGTTAAATCTTTGGATGGTCATACAAATTTTTTATGCGGGATTGAATTTTGTTTCTCATAATCTTTTAGATTCCGCTGCGGGTGGTACTTTTATGGAAATTACTTTGGGTGAAGCCGCCAAATTGCTTGATAATATCATGGCAAATTATTCACAATGGCATACCGAAAGAGCTCCTACTAGTAAAAAAGTTAATTCGGTTGAAGAAATTTCTTCTTTGAGTGACAAAGTTGATGCTCTTATGAAATTGGTTGCTAGTAAAAGTGCTCCTATTGATTTTAATGACATGCCTTTGTCTACTTTGATTGATCAAAATAGTGATGCCATTGATGTGAATTTTATCTCTAGAAATAATTTTAACAACAATGCTTATAGAGGTAATTTTAATCCTAGGCCTTTTCCTAGTAATTCCTCTAATAATTATGCTAATTCCTATGGAAATCAATCTTAAAATAATAATAGGAACACCTCTGATCTTGAAAATAATATTAAAGAATTTATCAACACACATAAAGTTTTCAACACTTCCATAGAATAAAAGTTGAATAAGATTGATGATTTGTCTAGAAGTGTTGATAGAATTGCTCATGATGTGGAAATTCTCAAGATGAAAATTTTTGTGCCTAAAGTAGATGAATCAATTAAAGCTCTTTATGTTTCTATGGATGAAAGTAAGAAAAGAATTTCTATGCTTAGAGCTAAAAGAGAATTTTTAGAAAAAGCTTTTTCTAGTGATTATTCTTGCAAAGATGATGAAGATCCTAAAATGATTGGTGTTTCTTCTATTGATTCCTTGTTTATTAAAGTTAAGAATGATGAAAAAGGGACTGTAGAAGAGTCAACTTTAGGTAGAAGGCGTCCCAATATTTCGGAGAGTGAAAATCTTGTTGAGAAAATCGATGAAAGTGGGTTTGGAGAGGTCCAAACTTTAACTAGTGATGTGCCCACTCTTTTGGATTACAAAGACTTTAATTATGATAGTTGATCTTTGATTGATTGTATTTCTTTGTTTCAATCCATGATAAATTCACCCCATGCTTATGAACAAAATAAAGCTTTTACTAAACATATTGTTGATGCTATGATGAAAGCTCTTGGAGAAAAATGGGAATTAGAAGTTTCAATTCCTAGAAAATTGCATGATGAATGGGAACCTACTATCAAAGTCAAGATTAAAATATATGAGTGTTTTGCTTTGTGTGACTTGGGTGCTAGTGTTTCTACAATTCCGAAATCTTTATGTGATGTGCTTGGTCTTACTAATCTTGAAGAATGTTCTTCGAATTTGCACTTGACGGATTCTACTATTAAAAAGCCTGTGGGAAGAATTAATGATGTTACTATTCTTGCAAATAGGAATTATGTGCCCATAGATTTTATTGTTCTTGATATTGATTGCAATCCGTCTTGTCCAATTATTCTTGGTAGACCGTTTTTACGCACTATCGGTGTCGTGATTGATATGAAGGAAGGTAATATTATGTTCCAATTTCCTTTGAGGAATGGTATGGAACACTTTCCTAGAACTAGAATTAAGCCACCTTATGAATAAATCATGAGGTCATCTTATGGATCTCAAACCAAAGGTGACAAAACTTAGATCCTTGCTTTATGCCTAGCTAAGGGCGTAAAACTATTGCGCTTGTTGGGAGGCAACCCAATGAATAAATTTTATTTTTGCTTTTTGTTTTCTGTTCTTGAGTGTTAGCACAATTATGCTACTGTTATGATTGTGTTTCTTATGATTTAGTTAGTGTTTGTGCCAAGTAGAACCAATAGGATCTTCTTGGGTGATAGTTGTTTGATCTTGCTGAAAAAGATAGAAACTTTGTGCTCACGAAAATAATTTTTAAAATTCACCAGAACGTGATAAAATGTTAATTCTTTGTGGAAGAAGATCAATATACAAATTATCCAGGTAATCCTAGTTTTTCAGAATTTTTGGAGTCCCAGAAGTATTCGAACAAATCAGATTGCTACAGACTGTTCCGTTTTGACAGATTCTGTTTTCTTTGTGTTGTGTGCTTATTTTGATGGCTCTATGGTTTTCCTTTGACGAGTTTTTGCCATAGAAAAGTTGGAATACAGTAGATATGATACAAAAACGAAATAGGAATTAGTTTGATCCAACACTTATAGTAGTGGTTTATTTTTCCTACACTAACGGATCTCACGAAGGTTTTGTTGAGTTTTGTGTGATTGGAATTTTCAAGTTTTGGGTTATCTTACGATGGATGAAGGAAGGATGTAAGAGCCTAAGCTTGGGGATGCCCCGTCATCCCAAGCTATTATCCAAGAATGAGCAACCAACTAAGCTTGGGGATGCCCCCGAGTGGCATCCTCGCTTTCTTCCAACAACTATCGGTATTTTACTCGAGCCTATATTTTTATTCATCACATGATATGTGTTTTGCTTGGAGCGTCTTATATGATATGTGTCGTTGATAGTTTTATTTTGTGTTTTAAGTCATCAATCCTTGCTGGACACACCTATTTGAGAGAGCCAAAATTATATCATGACTTGTTAGAATCGCTCTCTATGCTACACTTAAATATTTTATGAGCTAAGACTTGCTCTAGTGCTTCACTTATATATTTTTGAGCACGGTGTGCTTAGTATTTTTGAAGAAATGCTCTCTTGCTTCACTTATTTCAGAGTTAGTAAAATTTTCAAGAAATTCTCTCTTGCTTCACTTAAATTATTTTGAGAGAAAGAAAATTTGTTATGCTCATGATCTTCACTTATATTTGTTTGAGCTTATGAAAAGCAACACATGAAAATTAGTCCCAAAGTGATACATATCCAAGAAGGATAAAGAAAAAGAAAATGTCATGAAGATCATTGGACAAAATAAACTTGATTCTTAGTAATAGTTTTGAGATATGATGATGTGATATGTGAGTTAGGTTGATGAGTAATTGTGCTTTAGTAAGAATATTGGTGTTATGGTTTGTGATTCCATATGCATGCACGAAAGTGAATAATCGTGCAATGAAAATTATATCCTACTTGTGGTGCATTATTCGGTGTTAATTATGCTTAATGCTTGCTTATGAGATTATTCATTTCTTGGTTGGTCGCTTCCCAATCTTTTGCTAGCCTTCACTTTGCACTAAGTATGATCTCTACTTGTGCATCCAAAATCCTTTAAACCAGTTTTGCCACATGAGTCCACTATATCTACCTATATGCGGTATTCTTTTGCCGTTCTAAGCAAATTTGCATGTGCCATCTCTAATTTTCAAAATAAACTTTTCTTTTGTGTGTTTGTTTCGCTCGCGGAACGGTAACAGGTGGCTAATATTTTCCATGCTGGATGTGTTATTCTCAAGATGAGTGTTTATTCACTTGTCATTGCACAAGACTAAGGAAAAGGTCTTAGGGATGCCCAGTCCCAAAATGCAAAAATGAATTTAATTTATGTTGTCAAATAATAAATTCCTTGGAAAGTGTTGAGATGGAGGGCACCCGTGGTTACGGTTAGCCATGGAAAGTGAAAGTATGGTGGAAAAAGGAATAAACTTTATTTTCTGTTTGGGAACCGCCTATGGCATATCTAGCATGGAAAGTGTTGGGAACTCTAAGTCGTTTTCGTTGGTGGGATGGATACACCTCTCAAAATGTTTTTATCTCTAATTTTTTCCTTTGAGCTCTGCACCTCTACAAATCCCTACTTCCCTCTGCGAAGGGTCTTTCTTTTACTTTATGCAATTTTTATTTTTGAAATTTGAGTCTCCATCTTCTCTCATAAAATCACCAACTAGGTGTAGTTAATATTCGAGTGTGTTTCATGAATGGATCAATGTTTGAGCATGATGGGCTAGGGTTAACTTATTTTAGCATTGATATTTTGAAAGACATGGTTGCTTGTTGATATGGTTGATTATCTAAATTATTATGTCAAAACTAGACTATTGCTTTGAATCACATAAAAAGTCCAAATGTCCATGCTATAAAGAAAAGAATACGATATGACTTGATGAACAACACTCCACATCAAAAGTTCTGTTTTTATCACTTACCTACTCGAGGATGAGTAGGAGGTAAGCTTGGGGATGCTGATACGTCTCCAACGTAACTATAATTTTTTATTGTTCCATGCTGTTTAATTATCAATCTTGTAGGTTTTATAATCATTTTATATAATTTTTTGGTACTAACCTATTGACATAGTGCCAAGTGCCAGTTGCTGTTTTTTCCATGTTCTTTACATCGCATGAAATCAATATCAAACAGAGTCCAAATGCCACGAAACTCCAAGATGATTTTTTAGGGGCCAGAAGGAAGGCACTCGGCCCTGGTTGCACCTGGGGGGTGCCCCGAGGGGGGCACAACCCACCAGGGCGCGCCCTCGTGGGTTGTGCCCACCTCGGGTGCCCCCCCGAACCGCCTCTTTGCTCTATAAATACCCCAAAAATACCAGAACTCTAAAAGCATCGACGAAATATTCATCCAGCCGCCACAGAGTCCAGAACCACCATATCCAATCTAGACACCATCTCGGATGGGGTTCACCACCTCCATTGGTGCCTCTCCGATGATGCGTGAGTAGTTCTTTGTAGACCTTCGGGTCCGTAGTTAGTAGCTAGATGGCTTCCTCTCTCTCGCTCAATTCTCAATACAATGGTCTCTTGGAGATCCATATGATGTAACTCTTTTTGCGGCGTGTTTGTTGGGATCTGATGAACTTTGAGTATATGATCAGTCATATCTTTTTATATCCATGAAAGTTATTTGAGTTTCTTTGATCTCTTATATGCATGATCTCTTATAGCCTCGTATTTCTTCTCCGATATTTGGGTGTTTGGCCAACTTGATCTATTTATCTTGCAATGGGAAGAGGTGCCCGGTAGTGGGTTCGATCTTACGGTGCTCGATCCCAGTGACAGAAAGGGAACCGACACGTATGTATCGTTGCTACTAAGGATAAAAAGATGAGATCTATATCTACTGCCATATAGATAAACGGATCTTGTCTACATCATGTCATCGTTCTTATTGCATTACTCCGTTTTTCCATGAACTTAATACACTAGATGCATGCTGGATAGCGGTCGATGTTTGCAGTAATAGTAGTAGATGCAGGCAGGAGTCGGTCTACTAATCTTGGACATGATACCTATGTAATGATCATTGCCTGGATATCGTCATAATTATTTGAGGTTCTATCAATTGCCCAACAGTAATTTTTTTACCCACCATTTGCTATCTTTCTCGGGAGAAGCCACTAGTGAACACTACGGCCCCCGGGTCTTCTTTCTCATATATTTGCTTTCGATCTATTTTTCCTTTGCATTTTTATTCAGATCTATTAAACCAAAAATACAAAAATACTTTGTTACACTTTATTTTATTTGCGATCTATTATTCAATCTACTACAATTTACCTCACGTCCTTTGCCTATCTTGAGGCGCCGTACCCCGAAAGGGATTGACAACCCCTTTAACACGTCGGGTTGCGAGGTGTTGTTATTGTGTGCAGGGGCTGTTTACGTTGTGTTGCTTGGTTCTCCTACTGGTTCGATAACCTTGGTTTCATTTCTGAGGGAAATACCTACCGCCGTTGTGCATCATCCCTGCCTCTTTGGGGAAATACCGACGTAGCTTCAAGCGACATCAGCCGCCCCCTCCCCACCCCGTCGCCTCGCCGCCGCCCCGTCGCCACCCCCTCCACTACCTGTCGCCGCCCCCACGGTGAGCCCCTACCCCCTGTTTTCTTTTCTTTTTTTCTGTTTAGTTTAGGTTTTTTAGTTTAAGTTTTTTTGGTTTAGTTAGTTTAGGTTTAATTAGTTTAGGTTATTTAGTTTAGATTTTTTAGTTTAGGTTTAGGTTTAATTAGTTTAGGTTATATAGTTGATTTAGGTTGATTAGTTGGTTTAGGTTAATTAGTTGATTTAGATTGTAGGTTATTTTTTATATTTAGTCATATTTTAGGTTATTAGTACATTTTGTGAGATGAAAAAAAGAAGAAAAAGTAGAAGTGGAGAGGAAAATGGAAAATAAGGAAAATGAAGAAGAAAAAGAAGACAAGAGGAAGAAGGAAAAGAAGGAAGAAGAAGAAAAAGAAGGAGAGGAAAAGAGGAGGAGGAGGAGAAGAGAAAGAGGAGAAGATGAGAATAAAAGAGGAAAAAGTAAAAGAAGGAAGAAGAAAAATAAGAAGAAGAAGAAGAAGAAGAAGAAGAAGAAGAAGAGGAGGAGGAGGAGGAGTTATGTTTTTTTTTCTATTTTAGATAATAGATATATTAGATATATAGTTAGCTAGATTAGATTATATTATATTAGATTAGTGTTAGGTTTTAGTTAAATAGTCATAATTAAAGGAAGTGAAAAAAAGAGAAAAAAGAAGAAGAAAAGTATAGAATAAGTAGAAGGGGAGGAGGAGGAAGAGGAGGAGGAGGAGGAGGAGGAGGAGAAGAAGAAAAAGAGGAGAAGATGAGAAGAAAAGAGGAATTAGCTTAGTTAGTACTGTTAGTTTGATTTTCTAGGTTAGTTAGGTTAGTTATCTTTAGACTAGGTTAGTTAGGTTAGGTTAATTAGTTTGAGGGGTTTTGATGATGTCATGTTGTTCTCCAAGAGATGATATTGGCAAGATAACCAAACATGGCATTTTTTACATGCTAAAATTTTCTTGGAATTTATAGAGAATATTTCCTATGTAAATATTCCAAAAGCTTGAAATATCAGAAAAGAGTTTTTGATGGATTTGACCAATATTTTGAACATGGCCGTGTGTTGAAACTCTTATATATGGACAATATATGTCCAATGAGCTTCCCTAAATTTTCTCAAATATTTTTGAAACAGTAAAATAATTTTAAGCTATTAAAGACCATTTCTGGCCTTAAGAAAAAGCCTTTAATTAGTGAGTTAGTTATTTTTTAGGTTAATTACTTAGTTAGTTAGTTAATTAGTTAGTTAATTTTTTTAGGTGTTGTTTTCACCCACCATATTTTTTATTATGTTTATGTTGTACTAATTTCTTTTACTCTTTGTCATTGCAGGTGTTGACAGATGGTGGGCGCGGGTCGAGAGCACTCGGAGCCACCTTCTTCCGCGGCGCGTGCTGGGAGGGGTGGCTATATTCCACCCCAGCAGCTTCACAGCGCGGTCGTAGACAGCACGGGGACACCGGCGGGCGCTTCTTCTTCGGCCGGGAGAGGTCGGGGGAAGACGAAGAGGGGTGCACCTAGAGGTGGACCTGGCGGCGGGAGAGGTAGGAAGGCTGTTGTGCCTTCCTCGCCACCACCCCCAGCTGATTCTTCGGACCACCGGAGTGCTCCGTCTCAGGTGGAGCCGTCAGACTTGGACCCGTCTCGGACTCCGGTCCACGAGCCTCGAGCTGACGAGCCCCGGGTCGCTGAGCCTTCATCCCAGGAGACTCGGGCCCCAGAGTCTTCGTCCCACGAGACTCCGGTCCAGAGTCTTCGTCCCAGGTGACTCTGGAGACTACTGGCCATGCTGATGGCGAGGAGACCTGGTCTGACAATAGTTTTAGCGAGGGCGAGCTGGTTGAGCAGGGCAAGAGGGTCTACCAGCTTGGTGGTACGAAGCTCCCGACCGTGTCGGTGACCCGCGGTCAGAGGTGGTTGATTCAGCCTAACGGGGAGAAGTGCATTTACTCTTTTTTAACCTTTGTCCTTCATGTTTCTTCAAATTAATATCTAATGTGTTGGCCTTGTCATACTACAGGGGTTGGATACACCCCGATGGTGTTCGCAAGCCAACCAGGTCCTTGGTGTGATTTGCCGGCAGCAGTTCCCGGGGTGGGTCACGTTGCCCGGTGAGGGTCAGGCTCCACAGCTAGCAATGAGCTGGGAGCTGTACATGGCTGCCCCGGCCCCGCCAGAGGAGAGGGTCGACGGTGTCGTGTGCGAGACGGTGGCCGACATTGTGAGCCGGCGGTTTTGGGTAATTTCTCCTTTGCAGAATTAAAAATCAACATTACCTAGTGATTGTACTAATCAGTGTTGTCTTGTTCGATTGCAGACCTTCTACAGGGTTGCTGAGGAGAACGAGGCGGAGGCGGCTAGGGTTCTCGAAGCCGAGTGCAAGTGCCTACTTCAGAACTTATGGCACGAGGCTAGGGTGCAGGCTGTTCGAGAGTACTACGCCTCGACTAACATTAGGAGGGCCAAGAAGAAGTGCCGCCGCAAGTATCTGAGTAAGGAGAAGTACATGAAGGCAATTACCTATTCTTAAGGCCTTGTACTTAGTTTCCTTGATTTCATTCGTAGGCGTAGCGCCGAAATTTCTCTTTGCCAAACTTAGGTGCCCCCGAGATGGTGTGCGGATATGATGGACTGTTGGGAGGCGTTGGTGGATAAGTGGTGCTCTCCCCAATGGCTAGCCGAACACAACAAGGCCAGGGATAAGCGTTCCCAAATGTGAGGTGTGCCACACCATCAAGGGAGCTCCAACCTGTTTGAGTACGGGGATCACTGGGTATGTGGTTTCAGCCCTTAACGATTCATGCAATTTCATTCTTCATGCTAGCTTCAGCCCTTAACTAATATGTTGTTCCTCTCTTTTAGGAGAAACACAACAAGAAGGAAGTGCCACCACTATACGACCTCTATGCCATGGTCCATATGGCCTCGTTCAAGAAGGCCAAGGCATTCTTTGAGGATGACCTCGATCATCCAAAGAGCTTCACCAACATCTTCTCCCACAACAAGTTCGTGAGGTTGATACGTCTCCGTCGTATCTAATTTTTGATTGTTCCATGCCAATATTATACAACTTTCATATACTTTTGGCAACTTTTTATATTATTTTTGGGACTAACATATTGATCCAGTGCCTAGTGCCAGTTCCTGTTTCTTGCATGTTTTATGTTTCCCAGAAAACCCATATCAAACGGAGTCCACACGGGATAAAAACGGACGGAGAATATTTTTGGAATATTTGGAGAATATGGGGAGAAGAATCAACGCGATACGGTGCCCGAGGTGGCCACGAGGCAGGGGGGCACGCCTGCCCCCCGTGGGCACGCCCCTGACCCTTGTGGGCCCCTCATAAGGCGGTTGCTACTCTTCTTTGGCCGCAAGAAAGCTATTTTTCGGAGAAAAATCTGGGCGAAGGTTTCAATCCAATTGGAGTTACGGATCTCCATATATATACGAAATGGTGAAAGGGCAGAATACGAGAACGTAGAAACAGAGAGAGACAGAGAAATAGATCCAATCTCGGAGGGGCTCTCGCCCCTCCCATGCCATGGAGGCCAAGGACCAGAGGGGAAACCGTTCTCCCATCTAGGGAGGAGGTCAAGGAAGAAGAAGAAGAAGAAGAAGAAGAAGAAGAAGGGGGCCCCTCTCCTCTTCTCTTCCGGTGGCGCCGGAACGCTGCCGTGGCCACCATCATCATCACCGCGATCTTCGCCAACACCTGAGCCATCTTCACCAACATCTCCATCACCTTCCCCCCTCTATCTACAACGGTCCACTCTCCCGCAACCCACTACCCTCTACTTGAACATGGTGCTCTATGCTTCATATTATTATCCAATGATGTGTTGCCATCCTATGATGTCTGAGTAGATTTTCGTTGTCCTATCTGTGGTTGATGAATTGCTATGATTGATTTAATTTGCTTGTGGTTATGTTGCTGTCCTTTGGTGCCCATCATATGAGCGCGCGCGTGGATCACACCATAGGGTTAGTTGTATGTTGATAGGACTATGTATTGGAGGGCAAGAGTGACAGAAGCTTCAACCTAGCATAGAAATTGATGCATACGGGATTGAAGGGGGGCCAATATATCTTAATGCTATGGTTGGATTTTACCTTAATGAACGTCATAGTTGCGGACGCTTGCTAATAGTTCCAATCATAAGTGCATAGAATTCCAAGTCAGGGATGACATGCTAGCAGTGGCCACTCCCACATAAAACTTGCTATCGGTCTAGTAAAGTAGTCAATTGCTTAGGGACAATTTCGCAACTCCTACCACCACTTTTCCACACTCGCTATATTTACTTTATTGTGTCTTTATCTAAACAGCCCCTAGTTTTTATTTGCGTGCTCTTTATTATCTTGCAAACCTATCAAACAACACCTACAAAGTACTTCTAGTTTCATACTTGTTCTAGGTAAAGCAAACGTTATACGTGCGTAGAGTTGTATCGGTGGTCGATAGAACTTGAGGGAATATTTGTTCTACCTTTAGCTCCTCGTTGGGTTCGACACTCTTACTTATCGAAAGAGGCTACAATTGATCCCCTATAGTTGTGGGTTATCAGAGGTACACAGCCTTTCGGAAGGCGATGAAAGGGGATGACTTCAACCCGAGCCAGAGTCCTTTTGATACTGAGCTCGTGATGCTATCTGGTGATGGCAGGACACATGGCTCGGTGGCCATTAGGGATGGACTGATACGTTATCCTAGAAGTCTACCGGAGATCAAGAAGCGCCACTCGAGGTCTCTTCCTAAGATACCGCCTCGACCACGGCCAGTGGACCTCACCATCGAGGCTAGGGCCCAGGAGCTTCTGGCGGAGGCAAACAGGCAGGCCAAGGAGAGGGAGATCGAGCTGGAGGAGAGGACGGCTAGGATGCTGGAGGAGGAGAGGAAATGGAACGACGCGTCTCACCGGGCCCTATACGAGCTCCTCGTGGTAAGTTTCTCCTGCTTATTAGCAAAATCATGCATGTAATGTTCGTTTCATTACTAACTAATATGAATGACTCGTGGAAACAAAATGTGCAGTCCGTGTGCGAGAAAAACGGTCAGACCCCTCCGCCGATGCCTCAGATTGGTATAGCGGACACGGTGAGTTTCATTTGAATGGTCATTAGTTACTAGTATTCACATTTGAGTTGCATCATGCTAACGAGACATTGCAAATGATCTTTTCTTCAGCATGCCTCCCGACAAGCATCGACCGATCCTTCTCCGTCTCGCACTGGCGCAACCCCAACCCGGCCGGTGCTTCTCCGTCTGACACTGGCGTAAACCCGACCGGTCCTTTACCTATGTGATGACGGTAAGTTTTCTCTAGTGTTTTGCCTACCAAATGCATAAAGACCTAGACTTAGCTTTATTTCCTCCTAAATGGTTACCATAATGACCTAGACTTAGCTAATCTTCCTACCAAATGACATAATTAGCTTACTTATCTCCAGATCTATACTTAACTAAATTAGCTCTAATATACTTAGTTACCTAGGTTAGCTAAATAAAGACCTATACTTAGCCTACTTATGTCAAAAATGGCATAATATGCTTAGTTAACTCAAAAATGACATAATTAGTTAAGTTAGCTCCAAAATGACTCATTTTACCTAGGTTTGCTCCAATATGATCCATTTTACCTAGGTTAGCTCTAAAATGACCAAGTTTACCTAGGTTAGCTCCAACATGATCCATTTTACCTACGTTAGCTCCAATGTGATCCATTTTAGATAGGTTAGCTCCAAAATGATCCATTTTACCTACGTTAGCTCAAAAAATGGCATAATTACTTATGTTAGCACAAAAATGACCTATACTTACCTTAATTTCCTCCAAATTGACATAATAAGCTTAGTTAGCTAAAAAATGGCATAATTACCTATGTAAGCTCTAAAATGACACAAATAAGGAATAAGAAGAAGAAAAACAAGGAAGAGGACAAAAGGAAAGAATAGAAGAAGAAAGAGAAGAAAAAGAAAGAATAAAAGAAGAAGAATGAGAAGGAAAAGGGTAAAAACCTTCTTCTTCTTCTTCTAGTCTTCTTCTTCTTCTTCTCCAAAATGACCTAAGTTAGCTCTAATATGCTTTGTTACCTAGGTTAGCTCAATAATGACCTATACTTAGCTGCTTTATATCAAAAATGGCATAATATGCTTAGTTCACTCAAAAAAGACTTAATTAGCTAGGTTAGCTCCATTTTACCTAAGTATGCTTACTTCTTCTTCATCATCATCATTTTCTTCTTCTTCTTCATTTTCTTCTTCTTCTTCTTATTCTAGGTTTTCTTCTTCTAACTTTCATGTTTCCCATTTTGTAGATTTCATTTACTTCACGGAAGATTACATGGATGGAGTGTTCCCTTTCTTCTTTTCTTTTGTATCGATGAACAATGTGGAACTTCTTAATATGGATGGATGGATAGTTGTTGAATGAACAATGTGAAACTATTGTAATATGTATGGATGGAACTATGTGTTGGTTATGTATGTATGATGAAACTTGTGTGTTGGATATGTCATATGTCTGCTGTGAATTTTGTGTGTTGAAGTTGTGTGTTGAAATTGAATGAATTTAAGAAAAAATAGAAAAAACAGGGGCTAAATAGGCACTTTGCCGTCTGCTCGCAGACGGCAACGCTATTTGCCGTCTGCCAGCAGACGGCAAAGCTACCACATGGCAGCTACTTGTGCAACCTGGGGCACTGGCTGGCCTATTTGGTTACTTTGTCGTCTGCTGGCAGACGGCAAAGAGCGTTGCACCTTTGTCGTTTGCTAGCGGACGGCATAGCATGACACGTGGCAGCACCTGGATCTGGCCTATTTCACTACTTTGCCGTCCGCTGGCAGACGGCAAAGGTGCATGGTCTTTGCCGTCCGCCAGTGGACGGCAAAGCACATCGTTAACCCCTTAACGGACCTAACCTGGCACTTGTGCCGTCCAGGCTCTTTGCTGTCTGCTGGCGGACGACAAAGATCGTTTCATCTTTGCCGTCCGCCAGCAGATGGCAAAGAGCCCTTCGCCGTGGCCTATTTAGCCGAACCTGTTGTCGTCTGCTGGCGGACGGCAAAGGCCTTTGCTGTCAGCCAGGCATGCCTTTGTCGTCAGCCATGGCATACAGCAAAGTTCCTGATTCCTGTAGTGCCAGTTACGTTGTGACGTTTGATAGCACACAAAGTGTTCCTCCGGTATTCGAGAGTTGCATAATCTCATAGTCAGAGGAACATTTATAAGTCATGAAGAAAGCAATAGCAATAAAACTAAACGATCATTACGCTAAGCTAACAGAAGGGTCTTGTCCATCACATCATTCTCCAATGATGTGATCCCATTCATCAAATGACAACACATGTCCATGGCTAGGAAACTTAACCATCTTTGATTAACGAGCTAGTCAAGTAGTGGCATACTAGGGACACTCTGTTTGTCTATGCATTCACACATGTACTAAGTTTCCGGTTAATACAATTATAAAATGAATAAAAAACATTTATCATGATATAAGTAAATATAAATAACAACTTTATTATTGCCTCTAGGGCATATTTCCTTCAATTTTGTACATCTTATGCATCTGATTCAACTTGCACAGGAGCTGGAGCTGCAAGAACTGGCTCAGAACCAATCATGTCTTGCTGCTGCTGAGGTGGAACCTGCCCCTTTGTCGTCATAATATCCTCAATTGTTTGCTCTTCAACAAACACAACATCACGGCTTCTCACAACTTTCCTTGCTACAGGGTCAAACAACTTATAGCCAAACTCATCACCACCATAGCCAAGAAAGATACACTGTCGTGTCTTCGAATCAAGCTTTGCCCTTTCATCTTGAAGAATATGAACAAAGACCTTGCACCCAAAAACCTTCAGGTGGTCATATGAGACGTCCTTGTCACACCAAACCCTGTTAGGAACATCTCTCGGCAAAGGATAATTTGGTGAGAGATTAATAAGATAAACTGCAGTCATCAAAGCCTCACCCCAAATGTTTTTATGTAGCTTTGCGCTTGATAGCAAGCATCTAACTCTCTCCACAATTATCATGTTCATCCTCTCAGCAAGACCATTCAGCTGTGGTGTCTTCGAGGGAGTAAATTGATGCCTAATACCTTGCTGCTTGCAATATGCATCAAATGGTCCAATGTACTCTCCTCCATTATCAGTGCGGATGCACTTGATCTTCTTCTCAGTTTCTCTCTCAACCGAGTCTTGGCATTGCTTGAATACGCCTAGTACTTGATCTTTGGTCCTCAAGGTGAAGGCCCAAACTTTCCTAGAAAAGTCATCAATAAAAGTCACAAAGTACTTAGCACCACCAAGTGATCTTACCGACATTTTGCAAACATCAGAGTGTATCAAGTCCAGCTTCCCAGGCTTCTTGTGAGGAGGTAGAGTCTTGAAGGCAACTCTGTGTTGCTTCCCTGCTAGACAATCTGAACATTTATTCACCCTTCAACAAATTTTTCTTCACTAGCACTGTCATCCCCTTCTCACTCATGTGCCCAATTCTCTTGTTCCATACAGGACAATTATCATCCTTCTCTAGTGCATTGACAGAAGCACTAAAGAGATTAGAATGAACATGATACAAAATTGAGACCATTTTACCTCTTGCAACGACCATGTTGCCTTTGGTAAGCTTGTACTGCCCTTTTCCAAAACTGCTCAAGTAATCATCTCCATCAAGCAAACCAACTGAAGTAATATTGAGACGAAGTGCCTCAACATGCCTCACAGATTTGAGGACTAACCTTGTACCGTTTGGGGTCTCCAAATGCACATCTCCTTTTCCAATGATGGTTGCTCAATCATTGTTCTCCATCTTCACAACACCAAAATCACCAGATATATAGTTAGTGTAGAGCTCTCTGCGAGATATAGCATGAATGGTAGCACCGCTGTCAGGTACCCAAATCATCTCGTCACCATCCACAAGGTTGACGGTTTGGTCATAAACAACAGTGATCTTCTCCTCAAGAGTGGAACCAAATCTGCCCTCATTTTCTTCATGCATAACAAGCATGATATCCTCTTCTACTGCAGTAACTCTGTTGCCCTCTGTGTCACTATCACTGTCAGCTTGCTTCTGGTCTTGCTTCTTTTTCTTTTTGTCTTTCTTCCACTTGTCACATTGCCACTTAATGTGGCCCTTCTGATGGCAGTGATGGCACTCATAATCATTATACTTACTTCTTGATTTGCTCCTACTTCTTTCTGCCCCTTTACGTGGACCTCTACTCTTGCTTCTCCCCCTGGACTGAGTGACCAGCACCTCTGAATGTGAGGAAGAACTAGCTTCAACCACCTTTCCGGACTCTTCATTTAGTACCCTGGTTTTCACAATATTCCAAGTGATGACTCCATTAGGTGATGAATTGCAAACCGTGACCTTAAAGGTCTCCCAGCTGTCCAGTAATGGGCCTAGTAGCAGCAAAGCTCTCACTTCATCTTCAAATGTTATTCCCATTGAAGAAAGCTGATTTATAATGCCTTGGAATGTATTCACATGATCTGCAATTAGAATGCCCTCTTTGTACCTCAAGCACATCAATTGTTTGATCAAGAACATCTTGTTTGTACCTTCTTTTCGGGCAAACAACTCTTCCAATTTCTGCCATAAGGTGTGTGCATGTGTCTCATCTATGATATGGTTCAAAACATTGTCATCGACCCATTGCCGAATAAACCCACAAGCTTGGCGATGAAGTACCTTCCACTAACCTTCCTCAATGCCCTCCGTCATCTCAGTGGAGAACACTAGCTTCCAGTATTCTTTTACATATAACAAGTCCTCCATCTTGCCCTTCCATGCTTGATAATTTGTACCATTGAAAGATATCATCCTGCTGGTATTCACTTCCATCTTTAACCACAAGAAACTCGTCAATTTGCACAAGCAAACCAAGGCTCGGACGCCACTTTGTTGGGGCTGCACAGCAACAATGAGCTGCACAAATTCACCGACATGGAAAATATGCAAACTACACAGCCCCCTCCACTTGTGATGAACTTTGAGGACAACTTCAACCAACAAGTAAGTAGTGGAATAACACAAACAACATGCACACGTGACACTTGATTTAACGTGGAAAAACCTCCTCAACTTGAGGAGTAAAAGCTACGGTTGTGGACCGTCCGATCCACAAAACTTCACTATAAGAATGATGAGTACAAAGTCTTCTCTAGAACCTCTAGAGAGATTTACAACACACACTCCACATTGCCAACCGGCAACAGCAACAACAACCGAAATAGGCAAGATTTCAGCAAAGCAGAGTTAACACAACTTCTGTACCGTCCAGTGTTTTGCAAAATGCTCTTAAACCGCTGAACCAAACAGCACCAAATTTTTCAGGCAAGTAGACACATGAGTTCTTGACACCCCCTACAAATATCAGGTCAATCGGACATCATTTGCCTACCCAAACTGTTCGTCTTCCAAAACTACTCTATTCTGAAACTGCAGCAATCAGAGCTAACAAAACCACTCTCAAATCTGATGCTCCACTGACCCAATCCTCAAACCAGCTAACCAGATCGAAGTACTCAAAGTAAGGAACGAGCTTACCAAGTTTGAGGTCGATCCAAGCACGTTTGAGCCTCCAAACACCAGCTTGAGCACTGTCTTGTAAGATGCAGCAAATCTGGACAGAACCTCTGCTTCTTCTTCTTCCTCTCTCTCTCAGGTTGTGGTTTCTCTTGTGTGTTTTCTCTCACACTCTCATGAATGGCAGCAACCACCTACAGGTGTAGAGTGGCTAGGGTAATCTTCTTGCTTCACTTCCCTTGGAAGCGCTCTCAACCGTTGGATGTAGAGAAGATCGACTGCTGACATGTGTTCACTAGTAGAAAACAGGGCTTTGGTTGACGCCAGAAAAGAGCATTAGTCCCGCTTGCATTACGAACCGGGACTAATGTGAGCATTAGTCCCAGTTCGAGCGGCTAGGGCACCGGGCAGGCATTAGTCCCGGTTTGAGCCACGAATCGGGACTACAGGGTGCGATGCCCTTTAGTCCCGGTTCATGGGGACTAAAGGTTAGACCTTTAGTCCCGGTTCGAGCCACGAACCGGGACTAAAGGGGTTGAGGCTTTAGTCCCGGTTGGTGGCTCCAACCGGGACTAAAGGCCACGAACCGGGACTAAAGGGGTTTCGAAATTTGTTTTTTGTTTTTCCATTTTTTTTTGTGTTTAGTTTCTATTTTAAATTGGTTATATCTTTTAGGATATTTGATGTTTTCTAGTGATTCTTTTTGCATTAGATTCAAAATTTTGTCCAGTTTCTGTTTGTGCCATTAGTTTTCAAATTTCAATGATTTAAATATGATTTTTTTTCAAATTTTCTTCAAACCCTACATTGTGAATAATTTGAGTTTAAAAATAGTTTCAAATAGAATGTGACTCTGTCTAGCCTTTAATAATTAAAAATAGCAAACCAGTAGATAATTTTTAATAATTAATTAATATTAATTTTGCTAAAGTTTTGTATTAATAGTTGTTTGGCCTTTAATAATAGTTGATAGAATTACTTTTGCTATATTAAAAGTAATTCTTTTTGCCACATTAATAGAACGTGACTCTGTCTTGGTTAACCTTAGTTGTGACTCTGCATGGGACGGTGCTAGTAGATGTAGTCAACGGTAGGATTGGATGGACACCATGCTGTAGTATGCTTCTGTTGGACACCATCAAACTCTACCCCCCCCCCCCTTCGCCATTTCCTTTTTGAAAAAAAACAAAAGAAAATGATTAAAACTTCAAAAAATATAATCCTTCCAGATGTAGTTATGTTACTACATCTAGTAGTTAGGAAAATTAAAAAGCATAAATTTCGACATGTTTTGCAAAAAAATGTTATGAAAAGGTAAAACGGCTATAATTTTTGCATACGATGTCGGGAAAAAACGTATAATATATCAAAATATTCAGCATGATAATCCGGTTCCGATTTCGACCACCGTAGGCTGTTTTACAAATTTTTAGAATTCTCAAATTTTGAAAGGAAAAATAGTTATCCTCAAATTTAAGTTTTTTTTGAATTTTTGGTCAAACTCTGGTCAAACTGTGGTCAAACTACTTATTCAAGAAAATATTAGTGTTACTAATTAATTATTATTTTTTAAAATAATAGTTTCAAACTCAAACGGTGCTTCATGCTCAAGTTCAACTCTTAAGGATTAATAGGATTGACAGCTTACTATTGTCAGGAAAACAACAAGTGCAGACTTGGAAACTAGGAAGAATACTACTCGAAAGTTAAGCGTGCTTAAGCTGGAGTAGTGAGAGGATAGGTGACCAGCCGAGAAGTGAGACGATTTGGAATGAGTGGCACATACTTGAGCAGTGATGAGGGGTGACTTCTGGGCTGATGTTGGGCTGCCAACACACCTCCATGTGGACATCCGCCACTGTCCACGGTCCAGTCGACGGCGGCGTGGGCGCGTGCGGTCATGGCGGCCAGCTCGTTGCCTGGCATGGGATAATGGGGATGCCCAGCTTGCCCGGAGTCCTCCAACTTTGCGGCATGAACCGTGATGCGCCCAACATGTTCGCCAGCTCCGCGTGGTCTGCATCCTTCCCCAAGAACATGTCGGAGACGCTAGTACCGCTGCCGTCAGTCTGCTAGCTGACCCGGCGTCTAGGAATGGCTGACGTTCCATGGCCGCTCGGCCCGACGCCGATGGGATCGCTCCAGTGATGTGCAAACGGGGTCCATTCACATGGTTGAGCCGAGGAACTATGAGCCATGATAGATGAGATCGTCCGCACGCGACGAGAAAATGAGCCGAGAACGTGTCGATCGGGACTCGGGAGCCGAGGAGAGAAGCTCATTGAGCACGCCATCAGATGCATCAGGAGGACAGGTGTCGGCAGTTTGCATATCCAGTGTCCACTTGAATTTTTCCCATGCAATTAATCTTGTTCTGGAGAAAAATGGAAGTTCTCGATTCTTCTTTGAATGTACTTTTATGTGTCAAATTACTTGGTACAATATTCTTAGAACAAATCTATTCTCGCTTTCAGTCCCCCATTCTTCGTCGATATTGTAATGCGGCAGCTCATGATGCAGGGTCCTCTTGGTTCGGTGTATCTCCTGAAGTTATCAGGACTATAGTCTGTACTGAACAGATCTCAAATGTGTGAATGATACTGCCCATTACGGCATTACCTCAAAAAACACAATAGTTGGTTTTGAATTACATGGGGCTACGTTATATGTGTAGCACCAAAATCCTGCAGAAATCCTTAGTTGGGGACCTTTTTTGCGAATTAGTTAGGGACTTTGTGTTGACACATGTTATAACCTTTTTAGCTCATCAGAAGCAGTTAGTCCCTCTTGTTAGGTTGATCTCTCTCCCGTTCGAACCCAACGGGTCGAACGGGCCCTTGACTCGCGCCCTGTCGGGGGCGCCCAACCAAACCATGGTTGGTGGGCCCCTGTGACCCGCGCTATATAAACAGAGGTGGGGGCCGGGGCGCTATTCACGAGGTTAATCGCTGCCACAAACCCCACCAACAATCCCTACCGATCTAGGGTTAGTGCGGTGCTCACGGGAAGCTCCACCACCTCGCCCACTCTCCGCCATCGCCGTGCGCCCCAGCACCACGATGGCCTCCGGCTCGAGTTCATCCACTGCCGGACAAGGTAGGTTCACCGGATCTACTAGCCTACTCCGATCCAAGGTCTATCAATGGTATTAGCCAGATCGGGCTAGTTGATTTCGGTACAAAGAAACAAAAACAGAAAAAGAAAAGGAAATCCCCTCCCCCAAGAACCCTAAAAGCAAAAAGAGGGCAAAGACATCTCAAAGAAAAGTTGCGCCGCCGCTCTGGCCGCGCCGTTCCTCTCGATCCCCACACGCATCGGCAAGCCGAGGTGCGGGGAAGAAGAACACAGCCCGAAAGGGGCAAAGGGCACCACAAATGCACCGCTTGACGGCGACGCGCTCTCCATCGGGAGCTCGCGCACACCGGCTAGGGGGGCAGAGGGGGCACCGCTACTTCACGCCGTCGTCATCCTCGGTGACACAGAGAGGAGGCGATGGTGGATGAGCATGAAAGAGACCAGGGGCGACGCGAGAAGGGAAAGGGAAGGGAGAGTAGCCGCGCGCGACGCGGTGGCCCTCGCCGCCGTCGCCAGCCGGTGCGAACCTCTCTCTCTTCCTGCGGTCTCCGGCGAGGAGAGCCACAGCGAGCGCGCGAAGGGGAGCAGAGGGCTTGGCAGAGCCTCTCTCTCAGAAAGGGGGAAGGGAAAGGAAGCTCGGGCATGGCGCGGTGGAACCGCTGCCGTCGCCGGCGGCCGGGCAGGGCGGCCGGGGCGCAGCCCCGTGCCTCCGCCGTCAAACAGAAGGGAGAGAGAGACCGAGAATGGCGGCGATAGGGTTCGAGATCGATCGGGGCGACCGTGTCGCTGGTTTTGATCCAGCGAGAACAGCGGTGCACCGTTGGATCATGATCAACGGCCCTCGTGAAACCCTAGTCCCGCCCCGGGCCAAATGGGCCGAAAGAAAGTGGAGGAGGCCAGCAGCCGGCCGCTGGGCCGAGGCCAGCCGCCAGTAGCGCTGCCGCGCGAGCTGGGCCGACGCCGCAGCCGCGGGCGGCCCAGGCCGAGTTGAGGCTGTCGTTTTTGTTTACTTTAATTTTTGTCATGTTTTTTGGGCAAATTACAGTACAGTTTTCTGTTCAAAATAATCCAACGAAAATTTGTTCAGAAAATAGAATAGTAAACAGGAAAAAGTTTCTGAAAATGCAAACAGAAAATTTTCAGAAAAGAAATGTTCATGAATTTTATAAAGAAAATTAAAAAGTTCATAATTTTTTATTCTGTCAAAGAAAACGTTTCTGTAAAGAGTAAAAGTTCGTGAATTTTTATTCATGATTTTCCGCTGCGTAAATAATTAATAGTGCTCTTTTACAAAGAAAATAAAAGTTTAAAAAGAATTAAGTTTTTTAAGAGCATGTTAAAGTGAATATTTTAATGAATATGATTATGTTATTTGTATGACCAACGTTGTTAATAACATGATCATGTTTTATTATTGAAATTTAAAAGTGCTCTTTTAAAAGTGAATCGAACTAAAGTAAGATATTAAATTGTTGCTCCTCTAATGCATTTTTGAACCAACCGGTTAAAATTGCTTAGAGAGTAAAAGAGTACATAATTGTTTTTGAATAGAATATTGTAAAGCTTCCGTTGCAAAGTAAAAGTTTTATCCTCCAATTAAATTAGAACCAACGGGAAAATTTAATTGGAAGAAATGTTCTTAGCAATGTTTTTCCCCTGTGGGTGAAATAAGATGCAGATAGTTTCCACTATGACAAAAGAAAGATATTTGTTTTAAAGTTAAAATGTGGTATTGTTATTTTTGACCAACGTTGATGATAACAATGCTATAATTCTATGAGTCTTATGTTCAAAGTTTAAATCTCTGATAAGTTTTGTATCAAAGTGGTCAATTTTCAGAGAACGGATAAAGATCAAGAAATGCTCTTGAACTAGAGAAATGTATATTTCTTGTTCCCGCTGCATAAGGTGAAGATTAATTCTTAGCAAAGTTGTTTAATAGAAATACTATCATCACATTGTTTATAAGTTATATGCATTATTTCCATTTCCGCCCAACGGTGATATGGAATTAATGTATAAGGATGATGTTTATTCTAATTCTGCCACAATGGTGATTTAGAATATAAAAGAAAGTTTCAAAAGTTTAATGTGCATTTCTTTTAACCAGACCAACGTAGGGTTATTTTTTATGCCCATCATTGTTGATTATTGGCTAAGTTTTCTCAGACTAAAAGTTTTGCATGCTTTCATTCGTGAAAGCGAATGGCTGGGTACTTGTGACCCAAAAGATGACCAAGAAAAGTCATAACGTGAGGGAGTATGTTCTCTCTAAAGAATGGCATAAAAAGAAAAGAGATAGATCATTCAGAGTCTTGGTTGATGAATGTCTTTCATGTACTCTCTATGAAGAAGTTTTTTCAGTCAACATGATTTGAGATGAAAAAAGTAACATGCGTGTTTAATTTGACCAACGTCGGATCAAGCATGTGTGTCAAAGAGCATTCATATTTATTCCTAAATTTGATGATTGAATATGCAGTCAAAAGAGCCAATTCTGGCATTTATGTTCCCTTACAGGGAATTACCTGCATGGCGGGAAAAGATGATTATGATAAAACCTGCATGGCGGAAAAAGTCTGGGAAAATACCTGCGTAACGGGGTAAAGCTGACATAATATTATGTCCAAAATCCCGTATGGCGGGAGAAATTTTGGCAAGAGAAAAATATGATAACTCATGTGCTTTTAATGTATCCCACTCTGAGAGAAAAGAATGGAGTAGCTGAAAGGCGCAACCGTACACTTATGGATATGGTGCGCAGCATGATGAGTTATTCCAACTTGCCATTGGGATTATGGATGGAGGCGCTTAAAACCACCATTCACATTCTCGATAGAGTACCAAGCAAGTCGGTGCCCAAAACACTGTACGAGCTATGGACAGGACGGGTGCCCTCCCTACAACACTTCAAGGTGTGGGGGTGCCCTGCTGAGGCCAAAATGTTTAATCCAAACATTGCAAAGTTAGATACCAAAACAGTAAGTTGCCACTTCATTGGCTATCCAGACAGATCAAAAGGATTTCGTTTCTACTGCCCTGACAGATATACAAAGTTTGTAGAAACGAGACATGCAGTCTTCTTAGAGGACGAAATGATGAGGGGGAGCTTGGTAGCTCGGAAAATTGATCTTGAGGAGAAGAGGGTGCATGCACCTAATCCGATGATTCAGGAGCCATTTTTCTCACTACCAGTTGCAACTCCACTCATGACAGCTATGGGGGAAGACCCGGAACCTGTCCGTCAGGAGCCGACTGAACCCGTTGTTGAGCATGAAAGGGAGGTGCAACAGCAAATTTTAGAAGAAGTGCCAGAAGTTGAGGCACAAAATGTGCCAGAAACTGAGGCCCTTAGAAGGTCTACAAGACCAAGAAAGTCAGCTATTTCTACTGACTTTAAAGTTTATAACACAGAAATGGTTCATATGGAAAAAGATCCCACCTCATATGAAGAAGCCATGAGAAGCCCTCATTCATCGAACTGGATGAAGGCAATGGAAGACGAGATGAAATCAATGAGTTCCAAAGATGTTTGGGACTTAGAGGAAATTCCCAAAGGAGCCAAAACAGTAGGCTGTAAATGGGTCTATAAAATTAAGTATGACTCTAAAGGGAATATAGAAAAGTATAAAGCACGACTCGTGGCAAAAGGATTTACACAAAGAGAAGGGATAGATTACAATGAGACATTTTCTCCAGTCTCATGTAAGGATTCCTTCAGAATCATAATGACATAAGTTGCTCATTTTAATTTAGAGTTACATCAAATGGATGTTAAGACGACATTTCTGAATGGTGATTTAAAAGAAAAGGTCTACATGAAACAACCCAAGGGTTTTATCATGGAAGGCAAGGAAAATATGGGATGCCGCCTGAAGAAATCCATTTATGGATTAAGACAAGCCTCTCGGCAGTGGTATCTAAAGTTTAATCAAACGATTAAAAGTTTTGGATTTAAAGAAAATATTGAGGATAATTGCATTTATGCAATGTTTAAAAATGGGAAATATATTTTCCTAATCTTGTATGTGGATGATATCCTGCTTGCTAGTAGTGATGTTAGTCTACTACAAGAAACAAAGAAATACTTATCCTCAAATTTTGACATAACAGATCTTGGTGAAGCATCATATGTTTTGGGCATAGAAATTCACCGAGATAGGAACAATGGAGTCTTAGGACTATCTCAGAAAGCATATTTAGAAAAGATTCTTAAAAAGTATAATATGCATGCGAGTAAAGCCACACCTGCTCCAATAGTCAAGGGCGATAGTTTTGGGAAATTCCAATGTCCCAAGAACCAGTATGAGATCGATCAAATGAAAGCAGTACCATATGCTTCGACAGTTGGCAGCTTACAGTATGCACAAGTGTGCACTCGCCCTGACTTAGCTATTATCACCGGGGTACTCGGTAGATATCAAGAGAATCCAGGCCTAGAGCACTGGAAGATGGTAAAGAAAGCATTGCGTTATGCGCAAGGCACGAAGGACTACATGCTAATATACAGGAGAAGTGATTCCCTAGAGATAAAAGGGTATTCAGACGCAGATTTTGCGGGGGACAGAGATGATAGAAAATCCACGTCAGGATACATATTCACCCTCGCCGGGGGAGCTATTTCGTGGAAAAGCTCCAAACAGTCGATAGTTGCATCATCCACGATGTATGCAGAATTCATAGCATGCTTCGAAGCCACGGGGCAGGCGATATGGCTAAAGAAATTTATACCCGACTTGAAAGTGGTAGATTGTATTCACAAACCACTAAAGATGTACTACGACAACCAGCCCGCGGTATTTTACGCTCACAACAACAAGTCGAGTAATGCTGCCAAAACAATATAGATAAGGTATTATGTTGTGAAAGATAAAATCCAGGATCAAACTATAAGTCTCGAGCATATAAGGACAAAGGATATGCTTGCGGATCCGCTAACGAAAGGCTTACCACCCAATGTGTTCAAGGAACACTTAGCCGGCATGGGTTTAAGGGAAAGCCTTATGATTCCTGGATAGGCCCAAAAGGAACAAAATTTGTTTCTGAACATAAAGTATGTTGTAGCTGTATTATTCTAATGGCAATTAAGCCGTGACGATGAAACATGCTCTATGTACCAATATGTGATTGAAACAGATAAACTAGAAAGTATAAAGTTAAAAGTAAAGTTGAGATCAAGGGGGAGAATGTTAGGTTGATCTCTCTCCCGTTCGAACCCAACGGGTCGAACGGGCCCTTGACTCGCGCCTGATGGGGGGCGCCCAACCAAACCATGGTTGGTGGGCCCCTGTGACCCGCGCTATATAAACAGAGGTGGGGGCCGGGGCGCTATTCACGAGGTTAATCGCTGCCACAAACCCCACCAACAATCCCTACCGATCTAGGGTTAGCGCGGTGCTCACGGGAAGCTCCACCACCTCGCCCACTCTCCGCCATCGCCGTGCGCCCCAGCACCACGATGGCCTCCGGCTCGAGTTCATCCACTGCCGGAGAAGGTAGGTTCACCGGATCTACTAGCCTACTCCGATCCAAGTTCAATCACCTCTATCCGAAAATATCTAGAACTAAAAATATTTCCAGACACAGGGGAGTACAATTTTGTCAAATACGATTGTTTTGTTTTGCACAGCTACACTACTGCTTCAAGGGAAGTGGTGGGATGCTCTGCTCACTCCGGAAGTAGTCGTCGGCGTCCACCTTGCGCTTTATCTTCGCTAGTCTCCTAAAGTTTTCCTGGCCGAAATAACTTTCGCCCCACACCTTGGCACTTTCATAGCTCGTCGCGCCGTCGACCACCTTGTTCGTACGAATGTCAAGGTCCCGGTAATTCACGTACGCGCCCCTCGGGTTCTTGCTCACGAACGGCGCCATGAAGTCGTACAGGCTCCCGACCCAGTTCGGCGTAACCTCGCCTCCGGTCCCTTCGCCGTTCCAGAACTCGACGTACTGGATGTTGTAGAGCACGCTGCTCCGGTGCGGGAACGGGGTGTCGTCGGCGGCGATGCCGCCCATTCTTCCGCCGTGCGGCTCCAGGACGAGCTGCCCCGTCGCCACACCGCTGGGCCAGAGGAACATCTTCTCCAACGTCTCCTTGGTCAGGGGTTTCTTGACGTAATCCGACTTGTTCTTGAAGAAGGGGCCTAGGGTCATGGACCGGTTGAGGAGGAGCACCTCTAGTGGCTCGTTATAGATGGCGTCGCGGAAGTATATGTACGCCGTGTACTGGACCCAGCTCATCTCCTTGCAGTCGGCGCCCGTCACCCCGAGCTCCGGGAACCGGCTCGCCATCGTCGCCACCACCGTGCTGCTGTTACCAATGTACAGGCCCTGGAAGTTGGCCTGACGGTTTTGCACGACGACACGTACGCTGAGGTCGTCGGGAAGCGCCGGCGCGACCGTTTGCCATTTGGTCACCGCGTCCACCGCTCCCTGGTCCATGGTCTTGGTGACTCTGAAGAAGGTCACCTTCGGTGGGACCGGCAGCAGCCTCACCTTCCACGACAGCACGATGCCGAAATTACCGCCGCCGCCGCCGCGGATAGCCCAGAAAAGGTCATCCCCCATGGCCTTCTTGCTCGCCAGGAGGTTCCCTTCGGCATCGACCATGGTGGCGTCCACCACGTTGTCGGCTGAGAGACCGTGTTTGCGCATCATCAGGCCTATGCCGCCGCCGCTGAAGATGCCACCCACGCCGACGGTCGGGCACACGCTAGCCGGGAAGCCCAGCCCAGGCGCCGCCATGGCGACGTGGTAGTAGAGCTCCCCGATCCCCGCCCCGGAGTCGACCCACGCGGTGGCCTCTTGTGGGTTGACGCGGACGGCATGGAGATTGGCGAGGTCGATCACCGCGAATGCCTCGCTGTTGGGGCTACACGACCGGTACGAGAGGCCCTCGCAGTCGTGCCCGCCGCTGCGCACGCGGAGGCGCACGGCGTGACGGCGCCCGCAGCGCACGGCGGCCTGGACGTGCGATGCATTGGTGGGCGTCACGATGCAGAGCGGGGGCCTCGCCGTGGCCGGCGCCACGAACCTGGCGTTCCTGATGGACGATACCAGGATCTGCTTGAACGACGTCGATCTCGCCGTCTGTACGAGCTGGCTGGGGACGTTCGTCGAGAGGCACCGGAGAAACTCGTTGTGGTTGGAGGGCGACGCCTGAGCAGGCACGAAGAAGGACAATAAGCAAACTGTGAGAACAAGCGCCATGCTTGCCATTTCGATGGATCTGCCGTGCTTCTGTTCTATTTTACCTCGCTATATAGGCACGTGTCACTCTTATCTTGAAGTAGACATTGAATGCTTCATTACATGCGTGGAAATTTCTCCGAAATCAAGTAGACATTGATTGTGCCCCAAATATTATGACCACCAATTTAAATACCTCCCTAACAGGAAATAAGTTGAATTGTTGTTGGGACTGTCTATTTAGCATTTGATTGTTTTTTAATTCGAGAACATTCAAATTTCCGGACAAATAAACAGCTAACACCTGTATGTCCAAAACCTTCCACCCCTACAACTGTATGTTTTGTATTTGAAAGAAAACGGTTCGGGCTAATCTCTGACAGGTCAGCAACACTCCTATTCCAATTCATTTAAAAAAATACTCCTACTCCAATTGTTCGCTCTCTTCACCTCTTGCATGAACAAATTAGGAGGATCTTTCTTCATCTACAAAAGGGACAGATCAATAGCAAACTGTAAATCTGGGAAATTACATGAACTTTGCAAGCTCCATGTAGCAATTAAAATGACATGAACATGGAAATTACACTAAAATTCTGACGTGGTTTACATGTAAGCGTGTAAAAACAGTGTAAATACAAGACATATCAACAGCAGCTGTAAATCTAGGAAATTACATAACCTTCGCATGCTACATGTAGCAGGAAATTACTCTAAAATATTGAGGTAGTTCCAATGTAAAATCTAGGGTAATTTCCAGAAACATTCAGTAGCAGAAACTAATGACAATGCAAGTAAAAACGGATGACACTGAAAATACCCAAGAGTTACACTGAAAGTGACCAAGATTTATAGTGTAAATCCCCCTATAAATTACATAGTACATACACAGTAATTACACTGCAAGCACACAAGGAATTACACTTGTAAAAACTGATGAGATTACACTAAATTACAGTATAAGTGAGCAGGAATTACAGTGTGAAACCCAAGAATCCAAAGCTTGTAATTACAGTGCAAGTGACCAAGAATTACATTGTAAAACCTCTATAAAATACATTATACATACAATGTAATTACACAGCAAGTACCCATGGCTTACACTGTAATACCCAAGCTTTACGATGAAAGTGCTTACAGTGCAATACCCTCGAAGAATACAGAAAAAATACACAGGGAATTAGAATGAAATTATGCAGGGATTTGCAGTGATGAAGCTATGCGGTAAAACCCCAATAAATTACAATAAAACTTCAGAGCTACTTCACTATAATTTACAGTGTTAGTTCCGAGGATACACTTGGAATACCCCAACTATTGGAAGCAAAAATACATAAAGTACAACTGTTTAAGTACCCAGCAAAATTCATCTATATCTAAACGGTTTGTTGCTCAATATTATGTTGATACTGGCATTTTTTGTTCAAATATGCCAGATGAGGAGCATGATAAAGACAGCAACTGAAGATGATCTATTGAGATTGTCTCAGGAAGAACTCATTCTAAATGATAGTTACACATTTGTTTCAGAATATGTTGAAAGACACTATAGGAACATTCTAAATACATAAATAATAATAAAAGCTCACAACAAATATGTCGCAGGACACATTTTCTATCACCGCACTTCTACATTCCGATATTATATTCAGTAAAAGCAAAATTCAAATACCACAGAGCTACCAATCTGAGAAAAGCACAACTATAGAAAACAAATTGCCCTTTTGCTTGCAGGTACACTCAGGAGATGGGCCTATGAACATGGAAGCAGATGATAATTTCCTTTCAAGCATTTTACGTTCTGAAATGACAAAAACACAAGGGCCACCCAAAGAAAATACACAAAACAAAATCAAAATAGTACAAGAAAAGGAAAACACACTTGATTCAAATAGAACTTCAAAAGAGATTTGTCAAACCCTCCTTCATCACCAGATAGTTCCTGCAAAAATATATTAAAAAGTCAACAGACTAAAATTAAATAAAACAACCTCAATAACTAAGAACAATAAAATAAAGCTCGATAAGAAGAAAGAAATAACTACCGTAGACATAGGATAAGAACCATCTTCCGCAAAGTCGTTAGGCACAATAGGTTCACCCACAGAATCTGCATTGTCAAGAGATGATACTAACCAAACGTCCAGATGAGAGACTTTCTGTAGCCTACTCATTAAAGTAAAATATATAAACAGAATACATGAAGGAGGAAAAAGAAAAGAAGTAAAATAGTAGAACAAAATCTCCATACACTTCATTAAAGAATACACATGAACAGCTAATGTAACACTATTTACTAGACAAATCTAGAAAGAACACAAAAACAATCATCAACCTAAAACAGGACCTCTGCTCAATACTACTGCAATGGAGACACACTAGCACAAGAAAAGAAGAAAATAAAAAAGCAAGAAAATACATGAATTGCAGTCCTAAAAGCATGCTAATTACACAGCAAAATCAGAGGTAAATCAACTGTGACAAATACGTTGTAAGCCGTACAACAATTACAATGTTGAAGCATTCAAATTACAGTGTAAATCTGCAGTAAATTACAGTGTAAGCCCTCCAATTCAAAGGTAAAATCCACTGTAATCTACCTCGCAAATACCTACAACAAATACAATGTCGAACCATACAAATTATAGTGTAAAACTATGGCATACTACAGTGTAAGCCCAGACGAAGAAGCCAATGTAATCTATCTGAAGCATATAACAATTACAGTTCTGAAGCATATAAATTACAGAGAAAATCTAGGGTATATTACAGTGATGAAACATTTGAAAGTAGTCTATCTGACAAAAACTGAAAGCCCTACAACAATTACAGTGCTGTACCATGCAAATTACAGTGTAAAACGGGGAACCATGCAATAATTACAGTCCTGAAGCATACAAAATACAGTGAAAATCTGGGGTATATTACACTGTAAATCTGGGGTTAGTAAACGAAAATGCAATTGTAGGCATATACAGTGCCATCTGGGCTAGAATACACTATAATTTTAGGGTACATTACACTGTAATTAGAATAAAGAAGCATGGGGATCACACTCCAATTATGGGATACATTACACTGTAATTCTGAGGTATATTGCACTGACAAAAATAAGAAAAATCCATGGACTAACACTACATCAGCACTGCAGGCCTAGTACACACAAATTCATTGAGATTCACGAACCAGGGAAACTGAACACCTACATCTAACAAGAAAAATTCATGAGGGATTCAGAAACTACAAGAGCAAACATGTGCAGGTAAGACACATAAGGAGCCAACAATTCAGAAACCATAATAGAGCAGGAAACTTAAACAAATAGCACCTACATCTACATCACAAAGGGCCGGGCCAAAATCAAACTAGGAAGGGCAAACAAATTCAGAGGAAGGATACACAAATTAGCTACTACATCCACATTGCATAAGCCAGCAGAATCCCAGGCCAAGCCATATACAACTACATCTACCGATAAAAATACAGGCGGAATAGACACCCAGGCCTGCAGAAATAAAATGGACAGGGGAATCCACCACTACAACTACAACTTCGCCTACCTCTACATCTACAGCAGAGGAAACAAATCAGCAGGGGTGAAAACGACCACAACGACCAGATGACCTAGAACACCCGATGACTTACAGAACAAATCACCCATCTCAGGCAAGTAGAAGGGGAGCAAAATGGCGGACTACAACATGGCCGCAACATGCACCTGCCACGGATCCAAACAAGAAACTCAGCCTAGATTTTGAAGCTACACAGCCACAACACAAGCAAAATCATACCGGGGAGGGCGAGAGACAAGAACAACCGACCGCGGCAGCCAGGGATCAAAGAGAAAGGGAAGAGAAATCAAGATCGAGCGGTGGAATATCTCGGAATCGACATGAACAGAAGGAATTGCCTCCTCTGCTCCGCCACTCGAACTCTTTCTCTCTCCCCTCGGCATTATCTAAACAGAGCCACCAAATGAAAGAGGAAACGACACCCACTCCTAAATACAAAAAGGACAAAAAAATCAATAGTGTCGGGCCAGGGCGACGGTAACGGGCTGAGACACAAAACCGCGCCCGACAATAAAACCAACCGGAACAAAACAGAACCTAGCGCGAATCTCCGCACGAAAACGGACGAACATAGATTTGAATGACGACGAATTGGAAAACACTCGACTGTAAAATAGCAAATCCGTTGTTAAATTGCTGACATATGGCTAGAACTATAGTACAACTGGTAGAGGACCCGTTAGAATGAAAGGTTTTAATAACTTTAATTATCGGTTTGGTACTCAATACATTTCTTCCATTTTGTGAGACATAAAATGATAGTTAAAAAATCACAACCGATCCAGCGAGGTTGTTGGTTCATGTCTTCACAGGTTGGACAGCCGGCTTCATCGGTTCATTGACGAAGAAAACTTAAATGTAAGTGTTTTTAGATATTTCAATAAAGGACTGCATACGGATGTATATAGATATATTTTAAGGTGTAGATTCACCCATTTTGCTTCTATGTAGTCGGCATTGGAATCTCTTAAAGGACTTATATTTAGGAACAGAAGAAGTAGCTAGTTGCAATGTGTGTTGCAATAGTCACATACATATTTTGCGGTTCAATACTAATCCTATCTGACATTTGCATTACACCCACCATATTCAATATTTTGACGGGATTTAATTTGATTCGAGTATGGGTAGGAAATGTAAAGGAAATTTTGATTTAATTGAGGTTTTTGTTAGATTTTATTTGATTTGGTATTTGCAGGTGAAGTAAATAAAGTTTTGATTTAGATGTGATTTTGAACAGATTTTATTTTATTTGCCTTAAGCAAGCTGAAAGGATCACTCGCTGAAGGCCTTACACTAATCGGCCTGGCCCATTTATGAACATGAATACTAAAAGGAAAAAAGTAAAGATAAATTGGAGCGTGCCAAGGACAGTGGCGGAGACAGGGGGGACTAGCAGGGGCCCTCCCCCCCCCCCTAATGTCACTGGTTTAGGCCTAATACTAGTGTAAACATTGACTTTTTTGCTGTTAAAACAATGCATTTTAATGATCTGGCCCTCCCAAACAAGGTTTAGCAACGTTTGGCCCTCCCAATTTGATTTTCCTAGCTCCGCCACTGGCCAAGGAATCGAACACTGGTCTCCAGCTTTCGAGCAAGCCGGCATCTCTACATTAGACCAGCCTTTTTTTGGTGACATCATAGTAGAATTAGGCAACTTAAGTCCAAATGAGCGTGGTTTTCACTGTTTCTTCTCCATTTTTTGTTTGGTTTTTTTTCTTCTTAATTTTTTTTTATTATGTTTGTTTTTGTTTTCACTCTACATTTTCTTATATGTGAAAAACATTTTTTAATAAGTGATTAACATTCTTGTAGACAAGTTCAACATTGTCCAAATGCTTATTCAACATTTTTTAAATACTTGTTGAACATTTTAATACTTAGTTGACATTTTTTATACGTGTTCTAAATGTTTCAAATACCCATTCGACAATTTTCAAAACTTATTCAACATTTGCATGTACTTGTTCAACATTTCAATACTTATTCAACATTTTCAAAATACTTGTTCAATTGTTTTTAAAATTCTTGTTCAATATTTTTTAATAATTATTCAACATTTTTCAAATGTGTTTTTGAAGAGTGTTTCTTGTATTAGGTAGAATATTTTAAAGTATAAAGAAAAATACAAAAAAAGCTAAAAAAACTAGAACATAAAATAGAAAAAATAGGCCGTAGCTTTCCGCGTGGCTGGGCCGGCCCGTCGTGTCTCCTCCCGATGCAAGGCTTCCCCTGTGCTCGCTTAAAGCGAGAAATAGGGGTGCACGGTTATTTTGTTGTGTATGTAGCGGTTGTCCCGCTGCAGTCTGGTGCTTTTCACCCCTACCGGTAGGGCATTCTCCTCCCTTTAGCCCATCTTCCTTTCCTAGCCCGACCCCAGCCGAGCCGGCACGTCTATACGACGCCTATTATGGACAGGCCCACTCATGAGAGCACTTAGGGCACGTAACTGGTTATGCTGTAAGTTTACTATTATCGCTGTCACCCCCCCCCCCCCCCCCCCCCCCCCACCCTTTGTCGATTTTGTAACGTGGCAGCTCATGTTTTAGCAAAGCCGAACATGATGCAGGATCATGTTGGTTCAAGTTCAATGTATCTCCTGACGTTATCAGGACTATAGTTTCTACTCAACAGATCTCAAATGTGTGAATGATGCTGCACATTATCTCACAAAAGAAAGTGTGAATGATGCTGCCCATGATCTGAAAAAAAAAACTTGTTGGTTTTGAATTCTATGCGGCTACGTTATATCTGTAGCACCAAAATTGTGCAGAAATCATTAGTTAATGACTTTATGTTGACACATGTTATAACCTTTTTAGCTCATCAGAACTATTAGCAGTTACAATTTGGTCAAACACGATTGTTTTGTTTTGCACAGCTACACTAGCTACTCGTTGAAGGGAAGTGGCGGCACGCTCTGCTCGCTCTGGAAGTAGTCGCTGGCGTCCACCTTGCGCTTGATCTCGGCGAGTCTCCTAAAGTTCTCCTGGCCGAAATAGCTCTCGCCCCACACCTTGGCACTATCATAGCTTATCACGCCGTCGACCACCTTGTTCGCGCCGATGTCGAGGTCCCTGTAGTTCACGTATGCGCCCCTCGGGTTCTTGCTCACGTACGGCGCCATGAAGTTGTACAGGCTTCCGATCCAGTTAGGCGTAACGTTGCCCCCGACCTCTTTCCCGTTCCATAGCTCCACGTACTGGATGTTGTAGAGCACGCTGCTTCGGTGGGGGAACGGGATCTTTGCGGCGCCAATGCGGTCCATTATTCCACCGTGCGGCTCGAGGATGAGCTGCCCCGACGCTGCGCCGTTGGGCCAGAGGAAGATCTTCTTCCAGCTCTCCTTGGTGAGGGCTTTCTTGACGTAGTCGGACTTGTTCTTGACGAAGGGGCCCAGGGTCGTGGACCGGTTGAGGAGGAGCGCCTCCAGCGGCTTGCTGTTGATGGCGTCGCCGAAGTATATGTACGCCGTGTACTGCAGCCAGCTCATCTCCTTGCAGTCGGCGCTCGTCACCCCGAGCTCCGGGAACCGGCTGCGCATCGTCGCCACTGTCGTGCTGCAGTTACCGAGGTACAAGGACTGGAAGTTGGCCTGGCTCTTTTGGATGACAACACGTACGCTGAGATCGTCGGGGAGCGCCGGCGCGAGCGTTTGCCATTTGGTCACCGTGTCGACCGCGCCCTGCTCCATGGTCTTGGCGACTTTGAAGAAGGTCACTTTCGGTGGGACTGGCACGAGCCTGAGCTTCCACGACAGCACGATGCCGAAGTTCCCGCCGCCGCCGCCGCGGATGGCCCAGAAGAGGTCGTCCCCCATGGCCTTCTTGTTCGCCAGCAGGTTCCCGTTGGCGTCGACCATACTAGCGTCGAGGACGTTGTCGGCCGAGAGTCCATACTTGCGCATCATGAGGCCTATGCCGCCGCCGCTGATGATGCCCCCCACGCCCACGGTCGGGCACACGCTAGCCGGGAAGCCCAACCCTTGCGCGGCCGTGGCGATGCGGTAGTAGAGCTCTCCGACCGTCGCCCCGGTCTCGACCCACGCCGTGGCTTCGTGCGGGTTGACATGGACGGCATGGAGCTTGGCGAGGTCGATCACCGCGAACGCCTCGCCGTTCGGGGTGGTCGATCGGTACGAGAGGCCCTCATTGTCGTGCCCGCCGCTGCGCACGCGGACACGGACGCTGTGTCGTCGCCCGCAGCGCACGGCAGTCTGGACGTGCGACGCGTTTCTGGGCGTCACGATGCACAGTGGAGGATTTGCCTTAGCCGGCGCCACCAACCTGGCGTTCCTGATGGACGACACCAGGAGCGGCGTGAACGACGGCGAGCTTGGCGTCAGCACGAGCTGGCTGGGGATGTTCGTCGAGAGGCACCGGAGGAAGTCGTTGTTGTTGGAGGGCCACGCCACGGAAGGGACGGGCACGAAGAAGCCCAGGAAGCAAACTGTGAGAACGAGCGCCATGCTTGCCATTTTGATGGATCTGCCTTTTTTCCTACACTCACATGGTGCTTCTGTTCTACTCTGTTTCACCTCGTTTATATAGCCATAGGTTGATTGTGCCCAAAATCAAATAGGAATTGATTGTGCCCCAAAGATTAAGATCTCCGAATCAAGTATAGAATGAAAGGATTCAATAACTTTAAATATCTCTTTGGTACTCAATAAATTTCTTCCATTTTATGAGAAATACAACGATACTCCCTACGTTCGGGACTCGGTGTTTTGGCTTCTAGGTGCATATGCATCCATTGTCTAAATACACATTTTGAAATGTGGAAAAATACGGAACAAAAATCCCGCGGTATGTCCGGATGTTCTATGTGCATGCACAAAGTTTCGGTGAAAACGACATTTTTTGTGACTTGTGTAAAAAATATAAAGAAATGCAAAATGAATAGTTGTAATGAAGCATTAGAAATTGTCTTTTTTACAGAAGCAAAAAAAACCTCGTTTTTCACCGAAAACTTTGTGCACGCACTTAGAATGTCCGGATATACATGCGAGATTTTTGTTCGGAATTTTTCAACTTCTCAAAATGTGTATTTAGACAATGGGTGCAGATGCACCTAGGAGCCATTGCCGATTTCGGCTACGTTCCTAAATATAAGTCTTCAGGTTGGATCCTCTTGATCTACACTCTTCATCTGCGGCGGTTGCTGTTCTGGTGCGTTGGTTCTACCGGGCCTTAGCATGACGACTTCCCGACTGTCTACTACAACAACATTTGCCCGGCTCCGGCGAGGGATGGGCGATGACAGCGGCGCGCCTTCGGCTCGCTTCAGTGCTTGTAGTCGTCGCAAGGTGGTCTACGAATCTTGATGTAATTTTTATTATTTCTAGTGTTCGTTGTACTACCATGATTGAAGATGAATAGATTGGAAGTTTTTCTCGCAAAAAAAAAAAAAATTCCACTATGGACTAGATACATGTATATACACATATTTTAAAATGTACATTCACTCATTTTGCTTAGTATATAGCCCATAGTGAAATTTTAAAAAGACTTATATTTAGTAACAGAGTGAGTAGTTAAAAAAACTGACTACCAATGCGGCAAGACTGTTAATTCATGTTTTCACAGGTCGGACAAACGACTCATCGGTTCATTGACGACGAAAACTGGAATACTTAAGCTAACTAACTAATTGCACGTGTCTTGAAATTGGTGCATACATATTTCTGTGGTTCAATACCATTAGATCTGACATGTGCATTACACACACCATATTCATGATTTTGATATGATTTAATTTTGATTTGAGTATGGGTAGCGAATGCAATGAAATTTTTGATTTAGTTGACGTTTGGTAAGATTTGATGTAATTTAGTATTCGTAGGTGAAGGAAATAAAGTTTAGATTTCGATGTGATTTTGGGAATATTTGATTGAGTTAATTCAGGAAGTGATTTTAGTTATTTTGGTAAGATTTGATATAATTTAGTATTCGTAGGTGAAGGAAATAAAATTTAGATTTGATTGAGTTAATTCAGGAAGATTTGATTTTATACTCTTTATTTATGTTAGTTTTAATTTTGTGTGGCATCGATTGAGAGTACCAAAAATCAACAGAAAACCAAAGAGGGAGGGGATCATCGGGAGGAAAAAACCGAGGGAGGAGCGGACGAGATGGGACCAACTCCCCTTTAATATATCTACTTCTAATGGAGCGGTCCGTAGGACTGCATCCACGTTTTTTTTTTCGTCCCACCATTTTCGTCCGGTTTTTTTCGAACGGTTTTTTTCGAACGGTTTTTTCTATCCCCCTCCCACCACCACACTAGTTTATTTTTCTCACAGAATGAAAAAAAATTGAACAGATCATAACTCTCCATACTAGCCCAAGTTATTTAGTAATGTCTTTATGTGAAAAAATCAATCATAATCAATCTCTAAAGATCAAAATCTAAATTAATTAATCTTAACAAAAATCGCTCAATCACATTAACTAATTTACGTTTTAAAAAATTAATCACAATCAATCGCTAAAAATCAAATCTAAATTAATTAATCTTAAAACAAATCGCTCAAGCACATTAATTAATCTTTCCATACTGGCAAAATTACGATTTTCTACACGAAGGAAAAATCTCTACTCCGAGTCTGTGGACGTGATGGCACATCGACGTCGTTCGTTTTGTTCATAGCCATGTTCGCCCCGTATCCCTCGTCCTGCTCCACGCCACCAATTTTTCCTTTCCAGATTTTTTTTGAGCCTAAACACACTTTATTAATTATAAAAGTTCATAGGAATACAATGAATATCTGGTGCGTTTATGAGCCACAAATGGCGCCCATAATGTAGTATGAAAGCGTTTTTAGCAAGGCTATGTGCCTCGATGTTTGTCGATCTACCCTCAAAGATGAAGGTGCATTGATCAAAGTCTCTTGCCGTCTCATTAACCTCCTTGATAGTACTAGCATACAATCCTGTTGTGCCTTCTTTGATGTCCCTGATCACACCCTGGCAGTCTGAAGCAATAACAACCCGCGAGATATGCAGGTCCGACGCTAGAGCAAGCGCCTCACGACACGCCAAAGCTCCCAGAGTAGCCGGATCCACCACACCTGGCATCTTGATCACCGAGGCTCCTAAGAATAACCCGGTATCGTCTCTGCATACATCGCTGAACGAACCATCCAGGGTGTTTCTCGCGGTTGCTCCATCAACTCTGACCTTTGACACTCCAGGCGGCGGCGGTACCCATCTAGTCTGCATTTGCACCGGGATTGGATTCTCTGTCCCTTGAGTCATTTTGGGCTTGCATTCCTCGATTTCTCTGATGTACTTAGAAATGAAGTTATGCGTTGACAAAGGGCTCTGGAAGATGTTCTCATGTAGCGCCTGACGCCGTGAATGCCAAACCGCCAACATGGTGACCGCGACCTGGGTAAACTCTGTTGGCAAAAGCATATCCAGTAGGACAAATAGCCATATCCTCGCATCCGGCTCAGTGGTGTTATTCAAGGCCTCTACCAGCTCCAAATCTTGCAGTGCCCACACACAACGGGCTACTATGCAGTGGAGTAACGAGTGTTTCCATGAATCTTCTGCCCCGCACAAGCCGCACCGTGTGCTCGTGGACATGTTCCGGTGATGTAGCAAACCTGTTGTGGGAATGGATTGCTGAGCAAGCCTCCATAAGAAGATCTTCACCTTGGGGGGTACGTTAACTTTCCATAACTTCTCCAATTACTTGGATTCTCTGTCAGTATCTGATGAATTTGCTCGCCCCTCAAGCCATGCTTCTCTCCACATCTTGGTGTTAACCAGCATACGGTAGGCAGATTGAACGGAGAACACCCCATTCTTTTCATGGATCCAAGACCAGAAATCATCGATGTGTCTCGTACACAAGGGTATTGACATAATTGCCTGAGCGTCTGTTGGCAGAAAGATTTCTGAGATTGTTGTGCTGTCCCATTGTGCACCTGGCAAGATTAGTTCGCTCACCCTTTGAGGTGGATCCATTATTCTGCTCACTATAGGTCTCATGTTGGCCGGACGTGGTAGCCAATTCTGGTTCCAAATGTGCGTGGTTAAACCATCGCCGATCCGCCGGATTAGCCCCTGAGTTAACACTTCCCGTCCATCCATGATGGCTCGCCAGATTTGGGAAGGGGCCGAACCCAGCTCCGAGCTCAAGAAATCCATTGTAGGGTGATACTTGGCTTCCAATACTCGGGCGCTAAGGGACTCCGGGTCTGTCAGAATTCTCCAGGCTTGTCTCGCTAGCAAAGCTAGGTTGAAAAGCTCTATATCCCGGAATCCCATTCCACCACAGTATTTTGGCATAGTCATAGTGCTCCATGATACCAAACTAGGTTTCCGCTTCCCCTCCGTGCTACCCCACCAAAACATTCTGTTGAGCGAGTTGATATGCTCACAGAGGCCTCGTGGGAGTTTAAAACATGACATGGAGTAAACGGGAACCGCTTGTGCAACGGTTTTAATCAATACCTCTTTCCCTCCGGCTGACAATAGCTTTTCCATCCACCCCTTAATCTTGCTCCATACTCTGTCTTTAAGAAGTTTGAAGGCTCCGTTTTTACTAGATCCCACATCTATGGGCATTCCCAAGTATCTATCAGATAGAGATTCGTTAGGGATGTTCAAAACGTTTTTTACCTCAGTTTTCAGCGAGTTCGGGCAGCCCTTACTGAAAAACACCGAGGACTTTGCTAAGTTTGTTCTCTGGCCTGAGGCATTGCAATATCTATCCATCAAGCAAGACAACTCATTCGCTCCAGCTGAACTGGCTTTGATAAGCAGCAGGCTATCATCTGCAAAAAGCAAGTGGCTTACCGGCGGTACCGTCGGAGCCAGTCGAATACCACCAATGTGCGATGATTCATCTTGGGTTTTTAAGAGGCACGAAAGGCCCTCCGCTGCAATGAAAAACAGGTATGAAGAAATGGGGTCTCCCTGACGGATCCCTCTGGATGGTGTAAATTCCTCAACCTTACTCCCATTGAAGAGGACAGAAAATTTCACCAAAGGCACCATCCTCATGATTGAAGCTACCCAAGTAGGGGCAAAACCCATCTTGGTCATGATAGCCTCAAGGTAGCTCCACTCAACACGGTCATATGCCTTCATCATATCCAGTTTTACTGCACAATATCTATTCCGTTGGGCTTTGTTTTTTTTCATAAAATGCAAGCACTCATATGCTGTTATTATATTATCCGTGATTATACGACCGGGCACAAACTGATAGGTCTGGCAATATCTGTTTCAATCTATTGGATAACACCTTGGAGGCAATCTTGTATAACACGTTACATAAACTGATAGGTCTAAACTATGTCAAGTCAGTGGGATCTTTTACCTTTGGTATTAAAACAAGGATCGTTTCATTGATAGCATCTGGACTTTCCTCCCCACGCAATATACGTAGCACTACTTCTATCACCTTGCCACCACACAGCTCCCAATGTCGCTGGAAAAAATGCGCCAGGTATCCGTTCGGCCCTGGAGCCTTCGTGGGATACATTTGGAAGAGGGCAATTTTCACCTCGTCCCCGCTATAAGCCGCGGTCAGGATCAAGTTCATATCTGGGGTGACCTTTGAGGGGACTGCATCAAGCACCGTATCCATCCCGGACGTTCCCTCTGGCGTGAATAAGTTTTTATAAAACTCATTAGTTATCGAGGCCATCTTGGCCGAATCATTCATTGAGGTTCCATCCGCGCGCTTCAAAATTTTGATCATGTTCTTCCGTCGACGCATACTTGCCCTCCTTTGAAAGAACTTAGTGTTTCTGTCTCCCGCTGTAAGCCAGTCGACGCGCGATCGCTACCTCTGCATAATTTCCTCCATGTGGTAGAGCTCAACGAGACGATCAGTAATTTTTGTCTCTGCATGTGAGGGCGCAACTCTATGGGGATCATTATGCAAAGTGGCCAACTCCCTTTTTAGTTTCTTTATTTCTTTTCCCACGCAGCCTATCGTTGCCCCGCTCCACTGTCGCAGCGATGCCGACAGGTCTCCAAGTTTTTAACTCAGCTGCATGGCATTTTGGCCAGCCGGAGAGCCACTCCACATTGCTTCCAAAGAAGACCCGAAATCTTCGTGCCGCTCCCAGTATACTTCATACCTGAACAGCTTATGTTTGACCTGTGCTGGAGTAGGGGGTTCCAACTGCAACCGTAACGGGCAATGGTCAGACGAGGCTGCAGTCTCATGAGATAGCTGGGCTTGAGGGAAAACATCCGCCCAATCTGTATTTGATAATGCACGGTCAAGACGTACTCTGCAGTATCCTCCACCTGCCATTTTCTTTTCAAAAGTCCAAGGCTTCCCATGGTATCCCAGGTCTGTGAAACGCACGAACATCAACCACATCACGGAAAGCTTGAATCTGTGTATGCCTTCGCTGTCCAGTCCCCATGTGTGCGTGCCGGTGGAGAACTTCATTAAAATCGCCTATACAGAGCCAAGGCAAATCGCTGGCAGACACGAGTGACTTGAGTAGGTCCCATGTTTTATACCTCTCACCGACTTCGGCTTCACCATAAACGCATGTCAACCTCCAATCACTGTGATTGGGCATAGACACTTTTGCATCAACATGATACTCAGAGTAGCCAAAAACATCAAGATTTATTCCATTGTTCCAAAACATACCGATTCCACCGCTGCGGCCTGAACTGCCAACAGCATAAGCATGATTAAAACCTAACGTACCAGCAAGATTTTCGACACATGCTTTTGAGATCTGAGTTTCTACAATACATAGCACTGTCGGGGCAAATTGCTTCGCTAAGTCGTGAAGCTCGCGAATTGTCGCGGCTTTGCCCACACCGCGACAATTCCAGCATATGATATTCATTGTGCCCGGCGATCCTCCCCTCGGGAGGTAGCCCATTTTGCATCGTTAGGTATCTCAGAAGCTGCATTCTTCTTCGGGGCAGTCTTGTCAGGGTTGACCCGCGGCCGCTTCGGGTCCTGTTTGGAGGAAGGGCTAGCAGGAACCTCTGGGGGCGGTAGCGGCGGTGCTGTAGAAGCAGAGGGGAGAGCTAGCAGGCCGCCCTCCTTAGGATCTGACGTGTGCTTCCTGTTTTCCCCGGCATCCTACATGATTTCATCAGATTTGCTCACCAAAGGATTCTCCATGTCAGGATCACTTGGGCTGCCATGATCCTGGCCGCGACCTGCAGAACGACCTCCACGACGACCCCCGCGGCGGCCTCTTCCTCGTCCTGCTCCCGGGCCTGTTCCTACTCGCATGTTCCAGTCTGCTCTGAGGTTCTTGAAGTGCAACGCGGAAGGAGGATGGATCCCGTTGCCGTGCTCCTTGTAGACATGTCCAAGATGGCCGCAAACAGCGCACCAGTTAGGTAGGCGCTCGTACTTCACATGGTAGATATGTCTCTTACCATCGCGGATCATTGACACCGCATTCTTCAGAGGTTTATGCACATTGATCCTCACCCAAACACGATAAAAATTACCAGCAAAGTCTTGGGTCATTGTTTCAGTGAACAGAACCTCACCCACTCTTGCAGCCAGCGGCTCTACCAGGTGTGCATACAGATCGGGCACAACGTGGATTTGGATCCATATATCAAGTGTATCCAGCTTTACCTCAGTTGGTTTCCCATCGTATGGCGCAATGATGACTGCATCTCCTCTGAAGTTCCATGGCCCCACTTGCATCACTCTTTCCCAATCTCCAAGGCAGAAAAACTGAAGTGTATAGAGATTATCTTGCAGGGGTCTGAACTTCACATCGTGAGCCAAATCCCAAGCTGCCCTCGTGTTTTTGAAGAACCAGTATTGACTATAGGGTTTGTCAATGTGAACCCTAGCCACCGCCATCCACCTGATTGCATCTGGTGGTGCTTGCTTCTCGTCGAAGACGATGTCATCGAGATCTTCCTCGTGGAGCCCCAACTCTGCCATCATCTTCTCTACTTCTGACGCGGAGGTGGAACCTGATGCTTCATCCTGCTTCGATCCCATCGCCACTGAAACTTGAAAACCTAGCCCGAAAAAGAGAGATCGGACTGTGGAATGTTCCCTAACTCTCCCTACGCAGCCAGAAGAAGTCGATCAAGGCCGGAAAGTGATGCTAGATCACCCCTTAGTCAGCCCGAATCAATCTCCACCGAAGCGATCGTGAGGAGGGAAGGTGAAAGCTCAACGGCGACGGAAAGCCCGAATTGATACACCGTGTTTTTAATTTGTTGTGTCCCCCTGGTTCTCCCAGCTCCCTACGCCATTCTATCTTCCTGCCGACACATTTAGGGTTTCATCCGCTCATCCAATCTCCCGGTCCTCCGCCGCTGAAGCCTCGTGGGGATCTTTGACAGCCTGTGTGCGCTCCCATACAACACAGTTCATGGAAGGGCTATACCTAGAAAGAAGGGAGGGGGAGAACCGGCCACGCGTTGCCACCGACCTGCTGGACGACGCGCATCGCGGCCTTGCCATCGAGCCGCCATATCCGCTCCTCCCCATTGGCAGCATGGTTTAGCCAGGTCTACACAAGCCGCAATGGTGTGTTGTGTTCCGTTTCCTGGACTGGCTCCGCGTTTGGCAGGGGCAGCAGTTGGGCGTGCTTGATTGTTGTTGTGCTCAAGGTGGATAGGTCATGCCGGGAGCCCTCCTCCATGCCTGCGGGCCTCCCCTCCCCCGAGCTCGCTCGCGTGGGCGCGGCTTCCTACGATCTCACCCGTCACCGGAGCTCTCCTGCACTCCCGCTGCGCACTCAAACCTTCATGTTGAAATCCCAAAGAGCTACTACCTTGAATCACAATCCTTCACTGAAGGTGCTCCATGTAGGTCTTTTATTGCGGCTGCTGCACTACAAGGTCTATAGCAGCTGCTTGCAATGGATTTATTTTGTGGCTATAAAGTTTATTTTGGTATAGATTTGATATTTCTGTTCTGTCCACTTAACTCAGTCTGTAGCAGCAACTTTTTAGGTCGTTTCATCACCAAAATATGTCATAATTTATCACATGTGCAAATAAATTTTTACTGTACTTCGTGCTCTGACGTATAACGACAACGCATGCTATCTATCGAAGCTTTGACTCATTGGTTTTGTTGCTCTGGAAGTTTGAGACAGAGAAGAATGCCCTTGATGCTGGAGGTACAAAGAGGCACAAATGTAATATCGGGGTGCTAGAGTGGAGGTACAAAGAAACATAATTGCCTCGACTGTGTTTAGCGGCATTGCCATGATATGTTCTGCTGCTTCTAATTAGATAAAATAGCTTCTCTCTCTTTTTATTGTACAACCGAGATCTTTACATTACAACTTTATGTTTTGCTTATTTGTTATTGGAATTGGTGTTCTCTCTCTAGGTCAATGGATCATCCGGGAACGATTTTGAGGGCATTATGCCAGCTGCATTGATGGCAATGGATTATGGAATGGCAAACTAACAAGGCACATCACACACTATAATAAATGTGTTGATATGTTGCATTTCAAGGCAGTTTCACTCATAAAACTACAAATTAAAGGATAAATATTGGGTGTTCTTGATGATTATAAATTGCATTTGTGGGGGGAATATAGAAGTGAAATTTACAGTAAGTTTAACCTACAGGTTTCATTGAGAAGGTTTATTAAATTATAAGAGATGATTGGATGAAAGAGATATCTCCACTTTTCGAGTATTACATCAAGGCATTGATATTCGACTAGAATACATATGTTCTATATGAAAAAAGATAAACCTCATGCATTTTTTTATTGTAACTTATTTTTGCAAGCATCAGTAGTAATATGTAAAGTACTTTTTGACAATTTTGAGAGTATTGTGAATATATTTACAGACCACTTGCACTGGGAGAGAGGGTTTTGCGGTGGAGACCAAGAAAAAGGATGGCAACACTGGGGACGCCTCGGCTGTCGATGAACATAACTTAGAATATAAACAGCTCTACATGAGGCTCCCCTGGTCTCCGAGCATCTCCAAGAAGCCAAAAATGAGATGAGATGACGACGTGGTGCACGACGGTGCCTCGCAGGTTCTGCCAGAGATCATCATGCTCCATGTCAAGTTCTTGCAGTTCTTCACTCGTGAGGACACTCTGAAATCTTTGATTTCATGACAATTAAAAATACTAGGTGTGTTGGCAGTGGCACACGAAGCTGAAACTGAAATCTTCTTGCATAAGCGCGGGGGTTATTGAGGGTATTATCCCATATTGAATTTAATTCCTTTCTTACCCACAATCGACCAACAACTCTATACTGCACACTCAGAACTGATCAGGATTTTGATGTAAACTGTTGCCACCTTCATATTAATTAATATAAAGCCAACAATTGATGGGTACAAGAGGAATTATGTTGTTCTAAATAATGATTCATAAACTAGGATCTCTACGTGGTGGTAACCTTTTGGAAAAGGAATTTTGAAGCTGGATTGACATTGGTCAAGATGATTGGAGCATACTCAGTAAACAAGTATTGAGTATTGTGGAAGAAAGCATGATTATAGACATTAATTATCTTTAATTGCATAATTTTTTTTATTACTATCATGTGCAGACCGTCTGCCGGCAGCAAGCGAGATCATCTCCTTTGAAGAATTGTTGTCTTGCATGGCTACATGGTCTGCTTTGGTTGTGGAAGTAAGAGACACCCTTTTTAATTTTGCATCAAGTGTTTTGATACTTTCCTTTCATACATTAATGTGAAGGTTAGGTGAGTATCCTTCGTCCACAATGATTTTACCGTATTGGGTGACTCTATGCAGGCTTGAGAACCTCATCACTCTCTTAGTTATAGTGAACCAGATTTACAAGTATTGTCAATTGTTAGATCATAAATATTTTTCATGCAATAAAATATATTTTTTGTTGCAACTCATAAATGGGATGGCCAAGTAGGACTTTGCTGAAATCTTTCTAAAGTGGTGACTATAATCTCATTCATTTGAACAGTAAACCTGTAGTTTCAGATTTCAGAAAGGGTGTTCAGTTGGACTGGAAGATGAGAGAAAGCATGATGGTTAGACTTGAAGATGGGAAGGAGCATTATAACATCGTGACCGCTAATAACAGGAAAGACAACAGGACTGTGTACTAGCTTGCTCATCCAGGTACTATATTGTACTCTTACATATAATAATGTCTACCAAATAACCTCACGGCATGTGGTTTAATGTCAAAGCTCATACATACATTGTAAAACATGTAATGTAACAAAGTTCAATGTAACATATTTTTATTGACTTTAATCTGATGTATTGGTAACATAATAATAATAGCTATTCATTACCTAATTCTGATGATTACAGTGCAGTCAATAAGATATAGGGAAAATTCATGATTCAGAGGCACAAAAGCAATCCGATGCATATATGTTAAAGGCACCTAAAAGTTCGTGCACAGAGGACTCCAAAACCAAAAAATAAAAATTTGTGGCATGGTATTTCACTAAAAACATGTTGAGAAGCTTCCCAACTCTCAAGTGAACAGATAAGATTTTTACATTTCCTTTTCGCTAAGCTCCATCATTAGCTTGAAAAGATAGTCATTTGTCAAGATGCATCTTGTGCAATTTTTAGGTTGCATACTTAATGCTATTACCTATTGGGCATACTAAATTATGTGATAATCTTCTCACATGGATGATGTATCAAAACTTTAAACAAGATATGGTCATAATCAACATTCAGGTAGTTCTTCGTGATCAAGTTTTATATAGAGAGATGGGTCATTTCTTATAATGTTTGCAAGTTTCTGATGGCGCAACTACATTTCACTTGCGCACTTTCAGCTTGTAGTACATGTCATGATGGTGGATGTTTTGGCTACCATAGTGTACTTTGAAAAAAAAGAACATGTTGTGTGATCTATTCCCCACTGTATACACTAGAAATCCTAGGGTCATTTAAAAAGCATGTACCCTTCCCTTCTGTAGGTCTGTAGGCCTGCGCTGACTGTACCTATATTTGCAAATATATACAGCTTTTCCACTAAAAGTATCTACCAGTCTTATTGTTAAGGAAGGATCCAGTTGATTATTTTGATTCTAAGCTACCGAATTCATCATAACTATTAAAGATCGGCCTTTTAAATGTCTAACTGACTTTATTATTTTGTTAGCTGAAATTTGGAACTTTTTCTGCTGGCATTTGAGATATTATGAGAGGTGCTAAATTAATGTCCATCTGATGGTGAATATATATACTAAAGCCATAGTCTAGAATTATTACATATATGGAAGATTGCACCTGCGTGCGTACTAGACCGGTGTGCTGTACACTGATCATTTACCACGGAATTAAAAAAATTAAAATTTATAAAAAAAATACGGAATTGTAGTTGTGGTGGTTGATATATGAAGGTTGGATTGCTGATGGAGGGGTAGGACTTGAGAAGCTCGTCAAGGACGAGTAGGTGAAGAAGAACATGACTCTGGTGATGGAGTTGAATGAAAGGTACAGAGTAGAAGCTAAGGGAGGCCGACATTAGGGTCAGAGACCGTAGAAACATGAGTCTGGTACGGGTAGTGCGTCATTGTGGATGGCGTTCCCCAAGTTCTTCGAGAATTTGAAGCTCTCGAAGCGGTCAAATAAAAAAGAAGCAACATGAATGGTCATGGATTGTATGAGCTTGAAGGATATCTCTTTTGTGATTTATCACAATATTTTAGAAATTAGCACAATGAGTCAATTTAGAACTAACATGCACATGGATTGTATGAACACAAAGACAATATTATAAAGGAGGTAAAGGAGTGCATGCGATCAAGGGAGGAGTCGGCTAGCGAAGGAGGGTTGTGCGAATAAGTTATGTAAAACTTGTGTCAGGTACCTGCCGGATTGTATTCATGATGTTCGGCCTCTGATCTTGCAGAGATGAAGAGATAAAACATAAGAGCAACTCCAACGTGGCTACCCAAATGGTCCGCGCATGTCTGTTTACGTCGAAACGGACCAAACAAACGGCCTAACGTGTCGACCCAAATCCAAATTGCGTCCACTCAGTATCCGTCTGGACGCATTTCAGGCCCAAATTTGCGCCCGGTATACGTCGGCGCGGACACGAGATAGACGCACCGCGCGTCCACTCGATCTCCACCTGTCGGCTGCCCAACCACTGCCTGCGGTTGTACTAAACGTGTCCACCTACCTTCGGCTTGCTTGGTAGTGGGTGGAAGCACCGGCCATCGTCCTTTGCTAAATGCAAATGTGCGGGGCGTGCGCAGGCGCTGCGAGCTCCTTACGCATGAACAACGCCGTATCCATGCGTACACGCCGGACTCCCCCAACTGGGAGGTTTGGTTCGTGTTGGAGCAAGAGGAGGAGCACTGCCGTGGCGTGCAGCTCAACCCAGGCAACCCCCCACTGCCCCAGAGGTCAAGCCAGAGGAGAAGGAGGAGGACGAGGAGGAAGATGTAACGCCCATGATGCGGCTATATCTCTCACGTGTCGAGGCACGTCTTAGAGGCATAACCGCATTGTAGGTTTTGTCGCAAGAAGGGTCATCTTCACACAATCCCATGTAATGAACAAGAATGGGATAAAGATAGTTGGCTTACAATCGCCACTTCACACAATACATAAATAAATTCATACATCATTCAAAATACACACATAGACCGACTACGGTCAAATCCAAATGAAAAGAAGATAACCCCAAATGCTAGATCCCCGATCGTCCCAACTGGGCTCCACTACTAATCATGTGGAAACGAAACATAGTAACAACCAAGTCCTCGTTGAACTCCCACTTGAGTTCGGTAGCATCACCTGCACTGGCATCATCGGCACCTGCAACTGTTTTGGTAGAATCTGTGAGTCACGAGGACTCAGCAATCTCACACCCGCGAGATCAAAGACTATTTAAGCTTATGGGTAGGAAAGGGGTAATGAGGTGGAGCTACAGCAAGCGCTAAGCAAATATGGTGGCTAACAAACGCAAATAAGAGCGAGAAGAGAAGCAACGCAACGGTCGAGAAGCTAGAAGTGATCAAGAAGTGATCCTGAAACTACTTACGTTCAAACATAACCCAAAACCATGTTCACTTCCCGGACTCCGCCGAAAAGAGACCATCACGGTTACACACGCGGTTGATGTATTTTAATTAAGTCAAGTGTCAAGTTCTCTACAACCGGACATTAACAAATTCCCATCTGCCACATAACCGCGGGCACGGCTCTCGAAAGTTTATACCCTGCAGGGGTGTCCCAACTTAGCCCATCACAAGCTCTCACGGTCAACGAAGGGTATTCCTTCTCCCAGGAAGACCCGATCAGGCTCGGAATCCCAGTTACAAGACTTTTTGACAATGGTAAAACAAGACCAGCAAAGCCGCCCGATGTGCCGACAAATCCCGATAGGAGTCGCACGTATCTCGTTCTCAGGGCACACCGGATGGGCAAGACATCGGGTTGGCATAGACCCTGGTTGCCCAGGGGGCGCCGGACATCGCCAAGGTTGGACCAGCACTCGAAGGAGCACTGGCCCGGGGATTAATATAAATATGACCCTCGGGCTCGCGAAAACCCAAGGGAAAAAGGCTTAGGTAGGCAAATGTAAAACCAAGGTTGGGCCTTGCTGGAGGAGTTTTATTCAAAGCGAACTGTCAAGGGGGTCCCATAAATCCCCAACCGCGTAAGGAACGCAAAATCAAGGAACATAACACCGGTATGACGGAAACTAGGGCGGCAAGAGTGGAAGAAAACACCAGGCATAAGGCTGAGCCTTCCACCCTTTACCAAGTATATAGATGTATTAATTAAATAAGAGATATTGTGATATCCCAACATATTCATGTTCCAACATGGAACAAGCTTCATCTTCACCTGCAACTAGCAACGCTATAAGAAGGGCTGAGCAAAAGCGGTAACTTAGCCAAACAATGGTTTGCTAGAAAAGGATGGTTAGAGGCTTGGCATGGCAATATGGGAGGCATGATATAGCAAGTGGTAGGTAGCGCGGCAAAGCAATAGAGCGAACAACTAGCAAGCAAAGATAGAAGTGATTTCGAGGGTATGGTCATCTTGCCTGAGATCCCGCAAGGAAGAAGAACGAGTCCGTGAAGAAGACAAACGGACGTAGTCGAACGAATCCTCACAACTCCGGAACGAAATCGAAGCTAACGAGAGAAGCAAACCGGAAAGAAGCAAACAACATGGTAAACAACCATCACATAAACATGGCATGATGCACAAACAAGTATGATGCATGTCCGGTTTAAAGAGGCATGCATGACAAAGTGCACAAACAACACTACAAGTTAAGTGGAGCTCAATATGTAACAAGTTGCATATTGACGAAACACCACATTCAAGTTATTTAGTTCGCTCTCGTTTATGTACCAAATAACATTAAAAGTTATTAAACATGGCAAGGGGTGAAGCATATGAAAACTAGATATCTAGGCAAGTTTAAATGAGGCCGGAAACAACAAACAACAATTCCGGAAAATCCCCATATGCATATTTTGGATTTGGTACTGTTCTGCCTAAAACCCTATTTTATTGTTGTTAAACAGGAAAATAACGTGCAGCATGTTAATCTAGGCATTTTTCCACCCCATTTACATATAAAGTTTATTTAAAATAGAGCTACGGTTATTTAGTTATGAACTAAATCATTTTAACATGGCATATATGCAAAAATAAACAAACAGCAAGTTTAAACATTTTAACCATGGATGAAAGTGGCATATTATGAAACTAGACAAAACTCTAAGCACTTTACATATATAAGTCATTTTAATATGATGCATGGTTAATTAATTATTAATGCATGAACATGATAGTTTTTCTGCAAAACTGGTAAATCACTGGATAATTAGCAAAACCGCTGAACTGGGAAAAAACATGATACTGGCCGCATCTGCTGGGCCAACAGCATATAGGCGAGGGGCTGGAGGGCTGCTCACCATGGGCCATGACCCAGATCGGAGGTGAGGTGAGGCTGGAAGGGGGGCGCCGGGTCGAAGCCAGGCTAGCTGGGCCGGATCTGGAGACGCGCTGCAAGGGCACGCCTTGCGGTCCACGAGATGGAGCGGGGGAGGTCGATGAGGTGAACGAGCGGGCGAGCGGGAAGTAGAGGAGGCCGAGGCGCCATGGCAGGGGAACGGCAGCGACGGCGGGACTTGGGGGTGCCGGCGGCGATGAGGACGGTCGTCGGAGGCGCGAAGGCGTGGTCGTGGTTGCCAGGGCGGCGAGGACGGCGGCGCGAGGTGGAGAAGCGCTCGGGCGCTGCTGCTGCTCCAGGCGGCAGCCATGGTTCCCTGCGAGGAACAACGGACGGGGGAGGCACGGTCAGGGAGGAGCAGCGTGAGGAGGGAAGGAAGAGCAGGGAGGAAGGGCACGGTCTTGTGTGCTCGGGGCGAGGGCGCCATGGACAGAGAGGAGGGAGCTTGAGCTCCTGGTTGCTGCTGGAGGACGACGGGGTCCAGGTCGGTGGCTTCGATTGCCGGCGGGAGAAGTGGCTCGGGGTCGAGGACGAGCTCCTGGCTCGAGGCAGGGAAGGATGGGGGTGGATCGAGCAGAGGCCGGGTGATGGTTGGACGGGGATGGATCCCAAGGAAGAGGATCGGGGTGGCGGCGGCGCCGAGGAAAGCGAGGGAGGCATGGGAGAATGGTGGTTGGTTGTGGGTGATCCCGATGAAGAGAGTGGCGGCGGCGGGTGAGGGGATTTGGTGGATGGGACAAGCCCCTAGGATCTAGGGTTAGGCGTCTATTTATAGGAAGGGTTAGCTTAGGGCTACTCGGTCCCTCCGATCGTAATCGGATGGTCAAGAAATAAATAGGTAGGGAGTCCAAATAAGAAAACGGAGATGTTTTATAGATGTTTGGGGATGATCCGGATCCAATGGTCATGACTGAGCAGGTCGGGTTCGGAGAAGTTTCGAACGCGCACGCGAGGGGTTTGCGGGGTGTGCAGAGAGGTTAGGAAGCCAGGCAAGAGGGAAACAAAACCTGGTTTGTCTCGGAATGGTCAACGAAGGCAAGGGGAACGCGGCAACTATGAGCAACTAGAAGTTTTATGAAAACATGCGGATGCAATGCGATGATGAATGCAACAAACAAATAAAACACACGGCAACAACGAAAAAACATGGAAGGCGTCTGGAGCGTCGGTCTTGGGGCGTCACAGAAGAGTCTGCCTACCAGGCCTTGCTCGAGGCGGCCCTGCAGCGTGCGCAGGAGGAAAGCCGATGCGAGGAGGACGCACGCTGAGACGGCCTGGAGGAGGCCATCGCCCTCTCTGCTACCGAGGACTGCGTCACACCCCCTCCCCCTGCAACCTCCGGACCTCCTCGAGCCCAAGGCCGATCCACTGCCTACGAAGGTTAAGACAGAGCATTACGACTTGACCGGCTACCTCCACGAGTGGCTGAGTGCGCCTGTGTGGCACCCCGGCTCAGAGCGACCGGTTTACCATGCATTGCCAGCCCAGAGACCATGTCTTCTGGCAACACACAACATCTTGGTACAGAAAACAACCGCTTTATTGATACTAGCGGAACAGACTTTATATTACAACAGCTAGCGAGGCCAAGCGGCACACCCGGTGCGGCTGAACAATATGTACATTACTTAGTGAACATAAAGGGGCCTCGATCATAACAACTACGCGGCAGCGGAATAACGTCGTAGCGGAAGCTCCATATCACAAGGACACCCATGTGGACACGATCTAGACTCGAGCAGCGCTCCTCTCCAACGAGACTTTCCAGAAATCTGCCATGACACGCCAGGTCAGTACATTGAATGTACTTGCAAGCTCACAACAGGCATAATCATAATGGCAAACAGTATCATGATACTTAACCAATTAATAATAATGCAAACTATATGTCCAACATGCTGTGATCATGCTCGAACGTCCCTCGGGACAACTTACCAACCGTGATCATTCCTGGATCACAAACAAACCATCAAAGTGGTCTTAACAGGAGTAACTCGTGATCCTTACGGCGATCACAACCACGACCAAAATTTGGTCCCGAACATCGCCATGGCCTTTCTGCCATCCTCATCAATGCAAAGTTCATAGCTTAGTGTGCAAATTTTATTAAAAGTTGACTCATGGTGGGACCTACTACGAGGTGTCCGTGACCGTGGACTCGGCTATCGATAGATTGTACACTTGCAGAGGTAGCACACTGTACCCACACCACGGAACCCATGGCCTCGCACTCCCATTCGGGTGGACCAACGGCATTCCGACGAAACCCTTCCATTGCCATGACACTCTCCCGGCCACTCCGACCCAATCCCCAACGGGCTAGTCCTGGGTGGCCCCGTGTCTACCAAAGACACACCGACCACCGTCGTGGCCAAAACGATCCCACTCAGGGACCCGGTACCATAATCTCAACAACGGGCACACAAGGTTATGCCTTCTTACCGGGCCAGGGTAAGCACGACGTAACCTTCCCTAGTTGGAGGCACCGACCAGAGGCAATGTCAATGGACCGAATCAAGGCCTTCCCACAAAGGCAAATGTGGTTGCACTGGGAAAAATTCGATTTAGCGCCACCATGACCCAGTCAACGGTATATGAAAATGACCGGTTTCATAGCATGCCATGAAATGCAAAACTACACATGCATCACTTAATAACGAAAATGACCGATGTCATCCATATTCACACTAAGCATAAACATCAACAACTCATATTACTTTGCTGATCAGGATACTCCCATATTAACCAAAATATTTTGCAGCAAGTTTTAATATTTTCTCACGCAAGATCTTAGCTTTGCTTCACCAACTAAGCTAGTTTCCACATTATGTAAATCAAGCATATTAACTAACAAACACTTAACAAAATATAAATAACACAATAGTTATTTAAATGCATGGATTAATCGTTTCATTCAAGTAAGAAAATCATAAATATTGAAATGACACCATGAAAATGTTGTTGTGGCTTGCCTTAGTGCAGATGAGGTTCACAAGCCTTCTGGTGATGCTCAAGACAAGCCTCACCCTCTGAAAATAATTTTAAACACAAAAAGAAAATATCAAGAACACTTCTGAAAATCACCAGAAATTCTAAACAGCTCAGAAAAATCTCATCTTTGGTGAGCTGCTAGATTTCTTTGCAAAGAACAAGATGCAAAAAGAATCAATTCATTTGGACTTATGGTTGAGAAGTTATGACTGTTTGAAGTGTTCTGTAAATTCAAATCAATTTGAATAAAAATAAACAAACTGGGGGGGTGACGTCGAAGGTGTAAAGCCCAGGGGCGCCACCACTCGTACTGCTTCGCGCGCGCATAGAGTGGCTGACTAGCGGGCCCCGCTAGTCAGGTGAGGAGGAGGGGAGAGGGAAACAGAGGGAGTCGCAGCTCCGCCGGAGCTCCGGATGGCGACGAGGACTCCTTGACCAAAACGAGAGGGACGGAAGGAGAGAGGGGACGGTGGCGCACCTGCCCGTACCTGTAGCGTAGCTAGGGGTGGTTGGATAGCGTCGGAATCAACCTCGCAAATGGAGGCAGAACACGGTGGTCGCCGGAGATGAAGAAGACGGCGATCAGAGGCTACTCAAGGAGCTCCAGAGGGGCGGGACGGCTTCACGGGAGAGGGGCGGAGGCCCTGGAAGGGTCGCCCTGGCCTGGGAGGCGCTGGAGCTACCGCGGCGACCAGAGGGGATCGCCGGCGAGCTCGAGCTCGGGGACGGCGGCCCGCGGCCTGCCCGGCCGGGCTACGGCTTCCTACTTGCTTGTGGGGTGTGTGGGAGTGCTGGATGGTGCTCGAGGAGGCTAGGGGCGGCTCCATTTATAGGCGAGCGGCGAGGGGGTTTCGGGCTCCGCCGGTGGACACCTGTCCACGGCGCCCGGCGACGAGCGGCGTCAGTGAGAGGGGGAGAAGGCGACGCAGCTCACGCGGCAATTGTTGGCGGACGGAGACGAGCACAGGAACGAGGAGAAGGCGACGAGCACAGTGCGCATCGCACTGTTGGGTTGGTCGGACCGTGCCCGTTCTCGCTGCGGCGAGCTCCGGCGTCGGCGAGCGCCAGAGGGGAGTTAAGGGAGTTGAGACGAAGATGGTGGCGAAGTTTGGCGCGCTACGGCAGTCGGGGAAGCGAGCACGTGCGAAACAGAGCGCTCGGCGGCACTCAGAGCGCGTCGACACGCATGCCAGCACCCCTGGACGAACGCGGTCACCGCGTGGACTATGACATCAGGCCGAGCTAAGCCTAAACTTCATGTCTGGCGTGTTGTTCGTGGTAGATTGGGATGTTACCACGCTTTGGTTTGGATCCAGGTGCAGTAGAGAAGTTTTTACACGCCAGGTAAGTTTCTGGTCAGTAACTTTGAGAGGTTACTGAGGTCAAATGGCTGGGAGTTAGAGGCTGTTCTTTGGAGGTTAGCCAAGAGTTACTAAGATGAAATTGCACAAGAAAACCCAGGCACAATGGAGCAAGTAAAATGGTAGTTGCTGTAGAAACCACCATTTCTGTCCAGAACAGGAAATATTTTCTGTAGCAAAAATATTCCAAAAAGTGATGAAATATTTTTGCTCAGGAAGGTTCCCTAGGGTTCAAAGAATATTTGTGAATTAACTCAGATTTTTCTGGGCCATAAAAATTAGGGTTGCTTTGGAGCATATTGATCTGGCTATGGTTTTTGAGAGGAAAATGTCCAAAGATTATTTTGGGATGGATCAGAAGGGGAATGATGATTAGGGAGGGAAATGAAGCACTTGGGTGAAAGCCAAGGGTACCCAAGTGTTTAAGTCCATATGAAAAGATTCAAAAACTCCAAATTTCAAAATGACTTCAAATGAAAATCAAGCAAATGAGAGAGGGCAAAAACCAGGCTGTCACAGCCTGCCATCACACTGGGTGTGAGCCCGGTGCAAAAGGCGTCCTACCTCGAGCACTGGTAGTAGATCCACCTGGTGAACGAGCACGCCGATGCCATGCGCCAGATGGAGGCCGAGCATGAGTAGCGTCGTGCCTGTTGGGCGGGGGGAGGGGGAGGAGAAGGAGCGCCAAGAGAGGGGGTAGGAGGAGCGCGCCCGCTGCACACCACAAGTAGCCGGCGGGGCGAACGGCGAAGGAGGCGGCGACATCGGCGTGTCGGGCTGCATTCCCCTGTGCTAGGCCACCGCGGCGTTCATCGACCTCACCAGCCCCCGGGAGTAGGACGCCGCCGCCTAGGGCCACGCCCGCGCGGCATGAGTTTATTTATTGTAATTAAGTTTTACTAATGTTTGAGTGGACGTTGGCCCGCGGTTGACTGGCCATTTATGTTTAATTATGTTAAATTTGGCTGAACACGTACGTAATTTTTTTCTAAGTTGGCGTGAAAAATTGCGTCTGGTCAACGTTGGGTTCAAACGCTGAGCCAAACACAAAAACAGACACAACCAACTGCTCGGCCGACCCAAACGAACAAAATGCGTGTCCATTTGAGTTGTGGCGTTGGAGTTGCTTTAACTCATTCCAACTAAAAAATATATATATTGGAGTTGTTAATAACATATTATTGTGTATGATAATATGATGTGCGTTAGCTGATAGTAAAAATATGTGTGTTAGCCGAGACAACATTGTTCTCAGTTATTTTAGCTCCATGAGCAGCATCTTAATTATTTTTTAAAGCTCGTGGCAATGCACGAGCATTCTACTAGTTAGATACGATTAGACTGCCCATGCGTTGCCACGAGTCAACAAATAAATTTGTAAACAATGCTCATATTACTTTTCCCAAATGAAGACACTGAACGTAATGTTCGACCACAACACAAACGCAAGTATCTTCTTTTCTATTCCAACAGACGCCATGCACCCCTCCAGCCTCTTTTTCTATTGAAGTTGTTGTTCCTAGCCCTCTTTGTCCATACATCAACCATCCTCTCAATCTATTGCCCCTTGACTTTGCATGTGGCTTTTATGTCTTTGTTATGTTGTCTCGCTCTACTACATATGTCGTGCAACATGGAACATGATCAACAAATGATGAGATAGAAGGCACCTCAGCTTAGTACTAATCATAAGAAAATGTGGCATATGAACATGAAAATATTATTTCCACCACATGTTCATTCACAAACTAATAATGCTATGTTTATCTCTGGCTATGCTTCCATCTCCACCTAAGATGCATCTCCATCACTTTATCCCACTAATACTTATTTTCCTATGGACCTCAAATATACATACAAGAATCAAACGACGAGGTTGCATCATTGTCATTCCATCTCTTCTTTCAATTAAGCTCTTTTGGTCACTGCAACACCCGTCGTCACCCTTCTCCGAATCTGCCCATGTTTTCGTGCGGCTCCAAATACACTCATTTTTTCTCCAAGTATTTCATGTCGTATCAAGTTTGTAATTTAAGCCTCAAAATTTTCATTGTTCGGAATGAGGAGGATTTTCAGAGATCATTTCTCCAGGAGTATAGTGATTTATAACGATGAATACCAACACATGGTAAGTTATTCAATGGAGTAGCTATGTTGTTGTGTTTGGAAAAATAATTCTAACATGCGTATATTGAAGCGAATCCCTGCATTAACAAACGCAAGAGGAAAAGATGACTACTCCCTCTAGACGGGTGCACGGGGCATCCACAGGTTCCTAGATCATCAAGTTGACCAACACATTATGCAACACAAAAACTATGTGTTTAGGAATTTTATCTGAATACGAATTCAGCGTCTATTGCCCGCACCTTAGCCGTTCCAATCATTGCCCCCCTTACACCATATCACTGTCACCCTTTTCCCTCTCCCCCACCTCTCTCTCTCTCTCTCTCTCTCTCTCTCTCTCTCTCTCTCTCTCTCTCTCTCTCCCATTGCATCTCATCCCAACATTGTACCCTACAACCATCCATCCACTGACATCGTCTCCGGCGATGGGCGAGGCCTATGGTGCCTCTACATGCATGAGGCAAACCCCGGGTGGGCACGAAAACGTATCCAACACACCTATGTTTCACATCCAACCCCGGTGCCATCTCCAGCCCCTCCCTTTCCTACTTCGGGGAGTTCGGAGACAAGCCAGTTGCAATGCGAGCGATGTGACATGCTTGGAGCCTGCGCGTTGCAACAGGGGCATAGATATTCTATTGGTTCACCATCAATCTTGTCCGACATATACCTTACATCCACCATATTCTTCATTTTTGATAACATTTAATTTGATTATATTATGATAGGAGAAGTCAAGGAAAGTTTTGATTTAGTTAAAATTATAGAAAGATTGATTTGATTTGATTGAGTTAATGCAAGACAGAGTTATGGAAAAGTATCGATTTCATTTAGATTATTCCAATTTACTATATTTATGTTGATTCTTATTTTGTGCCGCATCATTTGGGGATACCAAAAACCAAAGAGGGGAGGGGATTACTTTTGTATGAAAATATATTTTGTTTGAAATGTTGACAATCCTTGCTTCTAGAACTTTAGTTTCCTACCTATGTTTTCTCACTTCATTTTTTTGGACGATAAAAGAACCACAGAAAAAAAATCGTTTCATCATCACGTTCGAAATGAAATGAAGTTGAGCCAACCCCAGGAGAAGTCACGTCATTGACCTACCTATATACGCGCGCTCATGCATCATGCACGCGGATGTACGATCGATCTTCAGGCTGCATCTAGTCTAGTCTTAAACACAACTGTTTTGTTCAGCTACACAAGCTACTGGTTCAAGGGAAGTGGCGGCACGCTCTGCTCGCTCCGGAAGTAGTCGCTGGCGTTCACCGTGCGCTGATCTTATTGAAGTTGTGTCGAATATTGTGTATAAGGTAGATTACAATTGGACTCTGAGTAGTATTTTGTTTAGATAGGATATGGAGTCGTGTCTTAATAGAAAACTTGTATCCTATTAGGCCTATTATATATAGCAGAGGTAGACACACAATATAATTTATGACAACATAATAGCACAAGACGCATGGGAAACTGGCGGCATGTGCCGGCGTCCTCGGCAATCAGGTGCGGCATTGTTGTGGTGCCAAGGGGAGGAGCGTCTATAGTCAGGCTTCGGGGATGTAGCCATATCGGTGAATCTCGTTAACAAAACTCGGTGTCGTGCTCGTTTGATTACATGGTACTCGGAAGATCGACTACACGCATCGGATTTATTTTAACAAGTGGTATCATGAGTAAGGTTCTGATCAAAGGTCGCGGTTGTTGATTTAGAGGAGGGATGCCAATTTTATGGTTCGCGTCGAAGCGGAGCCAAGATCGCTTTCATAGGCGATGGGTTTGAGACTGCGCGGTGTGCTTGCGATGATATCGGCGCAGTGAAGAAATTGAGAGTTATGATGGAAGCAGCGTGACGTACGTGCGGCTTGACTTGACGGCAACTAGAGGCCGAGCCTTATTTTGTTCCAATCAAATCAAGCCACGTACGCAGGAGCACGGATGGGCGCACGCGCGGGGAGCAGGCAAGTCTCGGTCCGGCAAACAGCAGCAGGCGCGTGGGCGCGTGGCGACAGCAGCGCGATGGATCGATCCAGCGTATGCCCTAGCCAAGCATGGGACGTTGCGGGCAACCGGCCAGGCGGCGCTGGCAGACTGCAGGCCGAGGCGGCCTAGGCAGCAGCAGCGCAGACGGCCGGCCTAGGCAAGGCTCGAGCCCGCAGGAACGTACAGGGCTCATCTGGAGCAGGAGGCCGTGAGGTGATCGACCGGGGAGCATGCTGCTGGTTTTTTGCTGTTTTTTTTTTGACACGAGATTTTGTTGAAAAAGAAGGAATCTGCACCGTATGGTATTACGTGGCATGGGACAACACAAAGAAAGGACGTGATGGAAGTTTTTGGGACACAATGGGTGTACCATGGAGGCTACCAAGAAATCAAGTTTTCTTTGGATTATGTTGTTAAATGCACACGAGGTTTTACTAGGAAGTTGGCAGGTTGGCGCCGTGCGCATAGTGCTCGGAGGAGTCTGGAGTGGCTCGTGGCGAGGATCGCACATTACACAAGGCGTCAAACAATGCAATGAGATGTGCAGAGGTGGACACGACGCAGGGTGGAGCATGGTTGCAGTCGGATATTTTCGACTGAGTCGGACTGAACAGTTTGATGGATCGACGTAGATGTTGGTCAAAATAGAAGACGGTGGTGGGATCGGCGACAACGACATAAGAGCATGATTCTGATGGTGCCCGACTTCTGGGGTGAGAAAACACGTGGCGCAGGCCCGAGGGCTTGTGTGGCTGATTCAAGGTGGTGTACACACGGAGCTTGAAGTCGACGGGGCGCGAGGGTGGACTGATCATCTACCATGGAGTCATGTTAAAGGTGGAGCTGGAGTCTGGAAGACTTCAGTCGGTGTTGATTGAGGGGCTACGGCGTAAATCGACAGAGAGTCGAAGCCTATACAACGGAGGAAAAAGCGAGGGGTGCGTAATTCGGACAGGAGCCCAGTGGTTTGATGAAAGCGTGAAATTCTTCATAGGTTGGTGATGATTGATGGTACTCTACAGTGGGGTTGAGCGGTGTCGGTTCACGACCCTTGAGACTTGGCCGGGACAGCACCGACTCGACGCGGTAATAGTGACGAGGCGTGCGGTGTGCATGGGCATGAAGACGGGCCAAGGCTCGGGTGGTCATACATGTGGTGAGACAACTGCGAATTTGACCCGGGATGACTACAAACAATGATGAAATTCCTTCAAGTTTTAGATAGGCGGTCAAGAAAGAAGCGGTGACGTTGAGTTCAGGTAACTCTTATGTGTGACACCCAATATGTGAGTTGTTTACTTTCATGCAGGTCAGTGATCAGTGTGTGATGGCGTTGGACGGATAGTCTAGAAGTTGAGAGCATACACTAGAGCAATGAGGGACTTAATTTTGCTCGAGTGGTGACTGTGCTCAAGAAAAGAAGGGACTACAAGTTGCAGGTGGAGTCATATGGAATCTTTGAAGTAGCAGTTGTATTCATGGGATAAGATAAAGTCCAATGTATATGGAAGTTTGACGCATTGACGAATTCAAGATGGTGGAGAATATTCGCCGAGTTTGTTGGAGTTATGTTAAATATAATGTACAAGGTAGGTTATAGTTGGACTCTGAGTAGTACTGTGTTTAGATAGGACATGGAGTCGTGTCCTAATAGAATACTTGTATCCTAGCAGGCCTCTCATATATAGTGGGGGTAAACACACGATGTAACCTATGCCAATATAACAACATAGGAACGCAGGGGAAGCCGGCGGCATGTGCCAGTGTCTAGGGCCACCGGGTGCGGTATAGTAGGGGTGTCGTGGGGAGGAGCTCCGATAGTCAGGCACCGGGGTTGCAGCCATATCGTGAACCTCATTAACAAATCTTGATATCTTGCTCGTGTGATTGTTTGGTCCTCATATGATTGACAGTGACCTTGGATTTATTCTAACAGATCTCAGCGAGTCTCCTAATGTTTTCCGGGCCGAAATAGCTCTCGCCCCACACCTTGGCACTTTCATAGCTCGTCACACCGCCGACCAACTTGTTCGTGCCGATCTCAAGGTCTCGGTAGTTCACGTACGTGCCCCTTGGGTTCATGCTCACGAACGGTGCCCTGAAGTCGTACAGGCTCCCAACCCAATGTCTCCTCCGTCCACTGTGCCTTTCCAGAACTCAACGTACTGAATATTGTAGAGTACACTGATCCGTTGCGGGAACGGGATGTCATCGGCGGCGATGCAACCCATTATTCCGCCGTGCGGCTCCGGGACGAGCTGCCCCGTGGCGGTACCGTTGGGCCAGAGGAAGATCTTCTCCCATGTCTCTTTTGTGAGTTGTTTGTTGACGTAGTCGGACTTATCTTGACGAAGCAGCCCAGGGTCATGGACCGGTTGACGAGGAGCTCCTCCAGCGGTTTGCTGTCGATGGCGTCGCCAAAGAATAGGTATGCTATGTACTGCAGCCAGCTCATCTCCTTGCAGTCAGCGATCATCACCCCGAGCTCTGGGAACCGTCTCCACATCATCACCACCACCGTGTGCTGTTGCGGAGGTACAGGGCCTGGAAGTTGGCCTCATGGTTTTGCACAACAACACGTATGCTGAGGTCGTCGAAGACCGCCGGTGCGAGCGTTTGCCATTTGGTCACCGCGCTGACGGCGCCCTGTTCCATGGTCTTGGCGACTTTGACGAAGGTCACCATCGGCGGGACTGGCACGAGCCTCACCTTCCATGACAGCTGTTATTCTGGTGCACTGGTCCGGTCTTAGTTTTCCCCACAGCGAGATCCGGTCTTAGTTTGCCTACATGTATATGTTTGCAGGTTGGATCCTTCCGATCTATAATTGTTTCATCAACGACAGTTGTTATTCTGGTGCACTGGTCCTATGTGGCCTTCACACGAAGATTTTCCGACTTTCTGCTACAACAACGTTTGCAATGTTTGCCCGGCTCCAACGAGGGAGTGGCAATGATGGCGGCGTGCCTTTGGCTCGCTTCAGTGCTTGTAGTCGTCCCTAGGTGCTCTACGAACCTAGATGTAAATTTTACTTCTTGTTGTACTACCTTAACAGTTGATAAATAGATTGGAAGTTTTCTAAAAAAAACACAGTAATTTAATGCACCGAGACTCGCTAGATCGCTAGTGTCGTAGTGATGGCTTCATTATGGCAAGTCGGGCAGTTGGACTTGGGTTCAACCTTTTCAATTGCGTATGTCTCACAACTCCTTTGCTCCATTGAGGATCTTGTTCTAAGGTTTGCACCATCTATGAACGTGTAAAACAATGCAAAAAATATTTTAGGTTTGGTCCCAATAAAGGTGAAACATTAGTGGTTGTATATAGAGTACTTAGCTCTCCATGTTTGTGCCTGCTCCACGTGAATTTGCATAGTCGTGGCTGCTTAAGTGCCTGTATTTGTAAACATATGTTGGCTAAAATTTCTGCAATACAAACTTCACCTAGAACCAGCAGTATATGAAACTTCTTCTAAAAATTATGAAACTTTACTGTTAACTTCAAATATGTTGTATATATGAGATTTACAATATTTCATATATTCATTGTCTCAATCAAACAAATCTTAGATTAGTTATATCCCTCCAATCAAGTCTTGTCTGACAATGGAAATATCTTCGGCGGTCATTTTAAAATTACACATCTATGCGATGCATCCTAGAAAACATGTTGCTAGCAGCTTATAATTATCCAATTGTGTCAGATCTTCCCCATCACCCACCAAGGGCGATCATCTTCATCTCGTAGATCTTGCCTCCAATTTGGCTGGACTCCCGGGTTTGGCAAACCAAGTAACAATCATTAGGTTATAAATTGTATGTTATACGACCATATCCTTGGAGCAGTCTATGATTCCGATCAAAGGGATTTGCTATGGATGCACATATGACTAATGTATGCTAAGAATTTACAAAAAGCAAGGCGTACAAACTGAACTGAAAGAACATGTTAATCTTGTCCATATTGAAACTGGTTCCTGCACTGAGGAGCGACAACAACCCAGATGCTACCTGAAACAGTCAGCAGGTGTTCCGAACTAGGGATTTTGATCATTTGCCATGACACCCACCACACTTCCCCGGCACGATGGCCGGCCCTGGTGACTTCCCGTCCATGGATCCCTCCAAAGGTGCTGCTGACGACGTCGTCCCTACGGCGCCCCTCCTCCCCCCGTGTTGTTCCCTGATGCCTGTCCAATTGCAAGACTTCTCTACAACAATGAGTTAGTGACCAATACAATCAACATATTTTTATCGTCTCGTGAATGACACAGATTCTACGTGTTGAACAATACCGAGTTTGATGAATTTTCTTACCTATGCAGGTTGATCAACAAAAGGTACGATGTCCTTGTCTAAAATGACATGACCAACTTGAGAGGAAAATCTGACCAGAAACTTGCAAATTGAATTGTCTACGAATATAATCATAAGGTAGTAACCGGAACGAAACTTCTTTCTGAGCTCAAACCCTCCAAACTCTCGATGTTCTGAATCACAAATGTCTTTTACTGACCAGGAAACCTTCTGAATAATAATTACTAATAAAATCTATGAGCCACGGTGTTGAGAACAACATATGAAAAGAGAGTACGTATGCCCATGAAGATGAAGTGTGGTTGCTAATTATTCATATGTACTCCACCATTAAAGAGTTAACTGTATTGATAAAATGTACTATGGCTTGTTCCTTGCTCATCCTAAGCAAGAACACTTTGTTAATGACACCCAAGGTGCGAGTAAAAAACCCTTCAATCCGTAGAAACTAAAAAAAGATGTACTTTACACCTTTGTGCAGCGAATCAATTTTAATATTATGTTGGATCAGTAGGAAGTGGTTACAACTACTTACAGGGACATGAACCATGCCATTCAATCTTTTGCCGACTTCACCATCTAGAGCAGAGAAAGTATCCACTCTGTCGAGTAACCTTGTCATCCAGCGCATTGTTATCTTCAGGTCTTGAACACGAACTGAACGGCTCCATGAGGCCCTATGCTTCTACAGTTGTGCATACACCGGAGCTGTACCGGAGTTCATCCAACAGGGAGAGTTGACATCGCTGCTATATCTGTTTGGTTCTTCATGCATTTTGATTTTTTACAAATTGATATGTCCAGGTAACTTCATTTATCTTTTATAAGGAATCTATCCTATGACATAAAAAAGAGCATAGTTGACTTTAGAGAAAAGATTTGAGCTTTAGAACTACCATGTCAAGGTGGTGCCATTGTTTGCGTTTCTTCCATGTTAATAGGGAAGATAATAAAAATTAAGTCAGCTATATAATTGATCTATATATGGTCAAATAACTACATCCACACGTAGAGTTGTACAAAAGCAAGTAACACTTCAACTGGCTTATAGTTAAGGGGATTAAACTTGCTGAAAGTTACCTGTAGAACATTACATGGAAACAAATTTGGACTGAGCTTTATAACCACCATCAGTGGTAAATCTGTGCACATCACACGCAATTATGAAAATGAGCGGGGCAACTTGTTCCCTGGAAGGATTATGAATCAAATAAGACCAAATGGAAGAAGAATTATAAAGGAAAGGAAGAAGGAAATGCACTCAAACAAAAAAGTATTTTGATTACCCTTCTAGACAGGTACAAGAAAAAAGTGAAGCACATCACCAAGCAAATGCACTCGTATATGGAACCAAGTAGATATGGCTCCTGTAAGCATACGAGGAATTATTTCCATGTATAGAAGAAATTCTTTTCTATTCCACCAGTAGTTCAGATGTATATTCCAAATGAAATGCTTGTCACCATCATTTTGTTGCCAGTAATTGGGTTGATCATCACCAACACAGATCTCTATCAAATCTGCACAAAATATTATCTAGCACCTAGGAACACAAAAATGACACCGATCTCGGCGGTGTTGATCATCACCAACACACATCTCGCTCAGCTAAGGGAGATTTCGGCGGAGTACTCAAGTTCCGGCTCCTAGGGTTCCCCCCGCTCCGCCGCCGCCGCCGGCCCCCTCCCCCCCCCTCCCGCACCTCCGGCTGCCCGCGCCGCGGCTCCCTCCTCCCTCCCCCCCCCCCCCGCGTCGCCTCCCCAAGCGAGGCGACCGGGGGCCCATCTCCCCGCCCTCCAGCGCCCCCCCTCCCGTTCCCCTCCTCCCGCCGCCGCCACCGGGCCCTGCCCACGTGGTGTTGGCGGCGGCGGCGGCCGTCCCTTCCCCGCGCGCGGTGCCACGGCTCGGGTGGTGGCGTCCTGCGGCGGTGCTCCTCGGTCAACAGTGATTCCGGCAGCGGCGGCTGCTCCTGGTGGCGCAGCTCCGGGTGACCTAGAGGCGGCAGCGCAGCCCCTTGGCGCGCGCGCTGGCGCGGTGGATGGTGGCGGCGCCCTCCCGGCCCAGATCTGGGCCCTTTTGGGCCCCATCTGGGTCTGGGCGGGCCTGACTCGGTCTCGCCTGCGGCGGCTCCGGCGGGGGCGGTGGTGGTGTGGCTCGTACAGGGGGTGGTGGAGACGGCGGCACGTCTACTGCAGCTCGGCGACGGGTGCTTCACGAGCCCCTTTTGGGCTCGGCCGGGCCTCGAGGGCCTGGTACGCTCCCCTTGCCGCGTCCGGTCGGTGACCGCCGATGGCGGTGGAGGTTGTCTCCTCCGGCGTGGCTGCCCTCGCTGCCGTTCCTCGTTCCCGGCTGCTCCCTCTCGTCCTCGTCGGTCTCGCTTCGATGACCACAGTGAGGCGGCGGTGATGATGGCAAGTCCGTGGTGGCGCACATTCGTGGGTGGCTTGTCTGGTGGTGCGCGTCGGACCGTTCGGGGTTGTGGGTGTTTGGCGGATGGGAGAAATCCGGGCCGGCTTGCCGGCACCGACGCGGTGACGCCCGTGGGCGCCATCGTTCCTTCCTGAAGGGCGTCGGGTCTTCCCCTTCCCCACGCCCCTCCGCGTACCGGGGGAGACCCTAGGACCTGTCCGGGCAGCAGCGTCGTCGTCGTCGTGTTCCTTCCTGAAGGTGCTTCTTGGTATGCGGAGGTTCGAGGTGCCTGGAGCGAGGTGGTACATCTCCGGTGGGCGCAACGGTTTTGGGTTATCATCGTTTTCGTCGATCCGACGCTGTGGACATTATTTTCTCTCTTCTTTCTCTTTTGTTTCTTTTGGGCATGCTTATGCTGTTTGCCCCAGCATTGGACTCTTTGTTGTATCGGGCGGTTGCTATATCAATATAGCGGGGCGAAAGCCTTTTTCGTAAATGACACCGATCTTAGCCGGTCGTAAATGAGATCAAAGACTGGATCCATAAAACAAAAAAAGACATTTATGGGATTTCGTATCACCTATCAATCTATACATTTAAAAGCGCAGACAATTATATCACTGAGAGATTTGGCAACAGTTACGATGGAATCGGGTGCCCACCTCTGTGCAAAGCCATTTTCTTGGTCGAGGAGACGACAATCGTAGAAGCAGGGGGTGAAATCAGTTAGGTCGCCGGTGAGCGTGGCCCTAACGGCCTCGAGTGGGTGCACGTCTGCTCACGCATGAGGCGGCGCTTCTGCTTCCTGATCTTGGATACATGAATTTTGAAGTCATTAGGATCTTCCTCCTCGTCATCCGTCACAAAATAGCCGTACTCATCGCTTCTGTCCCCAGCGACGTCGCTCGGCGGCTCAGGCAAGACAGAGATTCAGGAGGAGGGCCCTAGGGAAGATGAGGCAGTCATGCGGAGCATCACATAAGAGGGGACGGCAGCAGAGCAACTTCGTGCTGGAGCATTTAACAATTTAACAGCTTATGTGAATCCCAAAAGCAATTTAGCATACATTACTTTGGCCTTCAGTCCTAGCAGCTGAAACACATGAAGAAGGCATTTGATTTGCAAAAAATAAAGGGGGTGATGGAGAACATGTAACTCACTCAAGCATTATGCAACCAAAACGACACCATTACAGGCATTATAAAAATTATAAACTTTAAAGTACGATCCGTGAGGTAAAAAATATTCAATCACCATAGTTTGAACTGATACTTCGATCCAAACGTGTAGTGACATTTTGCTAGCAATCAGGTCAAGGAAGGAGTTAAAGTGTCGGACGAAAATAAGCAGCTTGGATACACATATACCTATGTGTTGGAATAAGCCACGGCGTGTGTGGTTGGGCTCGTTGGGCGCGTCGGGTGTGCGCGGGAGCCGTCGGGCGTGTCAGTGGCACGCGGGACGGGCGGGACGTGTGGGACGCAGCAGCGTGGCGTGTGTGTGTGGCGTGATGGTACAGTCACGTTAGCTAGCTAGATGCATTGGCAGTTCCGTTGCGGCCGGACGCGGTGTGCGCGTGGGAGCGCGTTGCGTACGCATGGAGTTAGCTGGTAGTTAGATCGTGGGCTCGTTCGCTGCATGCTAGGTCGTGTGGGTCATTCAGTTAGTGGCTAGCATGACGGGCCGGCTACGCATGCGTGAGTCTGCTACTTAAGATTTGTACCATGTTTGCTTGAAAGTGTGCCAGGAGAATAGAAGTGAGAAAAGGCCGAGGCTGTGTGTGCGGCTGGCCACCAAAAACTATCTGCTTGTACTCCTTCGTCTACCTCCAGTCATCCGTGTGAGAGAGCGGTTCCAACACTCTGTTGGTTTACCATATCACATGATGCAGCCGATGTCTATAAATCCAATAGCCGTGAGAAAGATGTGTGTTCTCTGCTCTTCTGCTTTATCATTCATATTTCTAGCATGGAGAAAAAGCATCGTTGCCTATCTCTTATTTGAAAAGATCCCTAAACCCAAAAGAAAGGATGAAATGTAGAGACTGCAAGAGCAATAGGAATACCTACCGATGGAGCCCCTCAGGGGTCGCATGTTGATTAAAAAATTTCGCTGATGTCATGGACTTCTCAATCTGTGCTTGAGGCAGGCCTCGAGGCGTTGGCATCTACCACTCCTTTGTCTCGGTGCCCAGCGGCAACGGCGCCAAGGGGGACGGCTCGTCGGCGCCGTCCCCGTCTCCTCATAGGCAAGATCGGCCTCCGGTCTCTCGGTTCCGCGATGCAAAAGGATTCTGGGGCCGATGCGGGAGGCGAGGAGCAGAGGTGCGGCTGCAGGTGGAGGGAGACATGTGGCGGCCGGGATCGTGGGAGGAGGAAGACATGCGGCGTCCGGGACCGTGGGAGGGGCAGATCCGAAGATGGTTTTCTCTGTTTTCTTTGTACGGGGTGGCATGGGCTTTGACGGGGAAAAATCGGTGGAGGGCTATCGACGGGGGCGGTGGAGTAGCGAAACGAAACCAGAAGAGACGAGGTTTTTGGTTAAGTGTGAGGGAAAATCAGACAGTGGTGAGAGGAGGGACGACAAAAAACGAAGGTGGGAGGTTGAGACGAAAAAACCCGGACCAAACAGTAGAGATTATATGTCCCTAGTGCTGCTGTTGCATGCATACCTGTGCATGTACTGATCTGGTACGTGTTCCTGCACTGATCTCATCTAGATTGGGCGGGCGGGGTGGAGTCTCCTGTTGTCGCCGGCCACTTCAGTAGGAGACCTGTTGGCGGCGGCAACAGCGGGAGACGGCCGGTGATGTCGGTGTCCTATTGGCGGCGGTGACAGGGTCTTGTGTGGCTGGTGCTGTTGAACGGTGGCGGCAGCCGCGACACAAAGGAAGAAGGAGCGATCGCTACGCCGGGACGCACACGCACAGTGCGGCGGTTCCTGTGCTGGGAAAGAGACGGGAGGCGAGGGCATGATTGAAGGATTACTAATTGATTGACTATGCTTGCTCTGGCGGGGACATGGATTCTCGAGAAAAAACGTGGAAGGGAGAAGGGGACGTGGGGCGTGAGGTGTGACGAAGCGAAGTAGCGGAAAACGTTGCAAGCGAAACAGGAACCTTGCTGATGTTTTAGGTAGGAGAGAAAATATAGGAAAGACATGGATCTATGTGTTAGGAAGGTTGGGATTTGGAATTGATTGCCATGAAATTGAATTACATTGTTTGGTAACGCCTTACCAGTTCCTGCTCATTTGTAACATGTCTGGTTAGAAAAGTTTGGAAAGGTCAGGAAAGTTTTTATTGGGAGGGTGAAAAACCAATGTGAAGAGATGTGGTGGGAGGTGAGATGAAAAAAAACCAGACGAAAGGTGGGAGTTGCGACGAAAAAAACCGTGGAACGGAGCCTACCAAGTCCTCCCTTAGGAGAAGAGAATGTCTGAGTTGGTACGTATAGGCTGGTACACCGTTTTTATTTTTGTCCGGTTTTATTTCGTTCCACCTCGCACCACCCGCTTCATGCTGGTTTTTATATCAGTCGGTTTATTTTTCTCTCCACTCTTTTACTACAAATAAACACTTTCCTAATGTACAAAAGATTAGTGAACTAACTTTCCAAAATTATTCGAATCAACCGATCCATGTCTCTAGGAAACAAATATTAGATTTTCAGCAAACAAATAACGGATTTTAACGAAATTAACATTATGAAAGTGCATTATGTATCTACTTAATTTTTATGTAATATTATTTGTGTTCATCTTCTATCGGCGTTCCGGGCCCATGGCCACCATCCTCATCGACGAGGCCGACGGTGCCAGATCCGGCGCACCAATGACCTTTACGACGTCGCACATCTCTACCTCGGCTTGCATTGCCTCGCTGTGGCCTCACTGTGCGCTTCTACAAGCCGCGCCAGTCAAGCGCTCCGTGGCATCGCTCCCGGATGCGCACACCGCTCGCGATACTTTCCAGGGCGTCCGCATCAAGTGGAACTGCACCGCACGCACCGGCGAGCGCGGCGCAGGACACAAGCACAATGCGTACAACGTCTTCGGTGGCCGGGGCGGCGGCGCCGGTGGCGACCACCGAAGATGTTGGCCGCAGTTCCCGTGCCAACACCGCGAGTTCGTGCACGACACCTACATCCCCGATGTCATCGACGAGGCCACCAGTATGCCGCTCAAGTCATGGTTGCGCAGGCTCTACACTAACTACCCCGCTGCGCCCAACGATGACCACAACCGCCTCTGGACCTCCCACACCTTCTCCCACCCTTCCTCCATCGACACGCTCCCCGTCGACCTGACGCTCCGTGAGGAGATCTGCTCCGATCTGCCGCACTTCTCCGCTCGCCGAGAGCATTAAGCGCACATCAGCCACGCTTGGAAGTCCGGGTACCTGCTCCATGGCCCGTCCGGCACAAGTAAGACCAGCCTCGTGGCCACCATCGCGAATCTCCTCAAGTTCGGTGTCTACGACCTGGAGCTCACCACGGTTCCCACAACCTCCCACCTCCGCCACCTGCTCGTCTCCACCACGCCGAAGTCTATCGTCGTCGTCGTCGTCGAGAACATAGACTGCTCCCTAGACCTATCCGACCTCAAGAAGAAATTTGACGGCTGACGAGGATAACACGCAACTGGCGATCTATCCCCAGCCGCCGTAGCGACAATGCCGGTGATAGGGCGCGAGTAATAAGCCTCTCCGGTGTCCTCAACTTGATTGATTTGCTCTGGTCATCCTACGTCGGCGAGCCCCCGATGATCTTCACTACGAACAACCCGGAGCGGTTGTAACTGGCGCGGCTCCTCCCGGGTCGCAATGGACCACAACATTGAGCTCGGCTACTGCTCACCTCGCCCGCCGCGGGCCGTGTGCTCACCAAGAACTACCTCGGTGTTGTCGACGACCGTGTCGACAAGCCTGAGATGGTGGTGGATGGCCTCATGGCCAAGGCCGAGGGCCTGCTCTTTGCCGACGTGCGCATCACGGTGGCCGACATTGGCGGGGTGCTAATGGGCTGCGATGGTGCAGGCGCCTCCGCCGCCCTGAGAAGGGCAGGAGAGACACGCCGGTCGCAGAGACGGTGTAGTCCGGTGAATTGACAGAGGAGAAGATGGAGTGAGTCAGACCAGATACCGAGATTGACCAGTAGGATGTGGCTTGTTGCAGCATTGCCCGGAGAATTACTCAAGGAATTAACTTCAATAATTCCATGATCTCAGCACCATATCGATCGATGTACGTGTTCGTGTCATCATGTTGCAGGATTTGCATACAGTGAAAGCTTGGTACAAAAATTACTTATTTCAGATGTATTGTAACATCTGCATTATTCCAGTCTGGTAAATCCCCTTGTTGTGTCTTAGTTCTGTTGAAAGTTATCATATACAATGACTATTCAATCAAAGATAGTTCTCAGGATCTAATGTTGTTGAATTTTGGTGCAATCTGGATTATCTACTTTTGTGAAGCTAAGAAGGATACATTCATCATTTTTTAGCGGTTTCCTCTTTTGTATTTACCTTTCAGCAAACAATTAAAGATGAAAGCACTATAGCATTGTCTGGTCAAAATAAAAATAGCTTCTACATGGTGTACTTATGTTTCATGATTTAAACTGGCTGCCCTGATCACCGGTGATGGGAAATCGTTTTAGAAAATAGGCATCCAATATGGCTTGGGATTTTGTAAAATTGGATTGACATGCCATGCAAGATTTCTCTTCTTTGGGCATCTACTCTTCTTTTCTTTGTGTGTATGCTCATCAAGGGCTGTTTAAGCTAACTTATATGGTAACTTACTTAGATAGATCATTTGACCTTTGCCTGTCATATGTTTTATTTCAGCAGAAATATTCCATATGTTTTTTCTTTTCCATCTTTGCATGGGAAATGTTTCAGACGCTCACCCAGAGCTATTTATGGAGTTTATCTGTTAGGAAATAAGGTCGGTCATTTATCGCCTTCTTCTGTTAAGAGATATGATTTGTTGTCAACAGCCTATGTATGAAGAAGGTTTCGTAAATTAGTACACTGATACTTCTTTCAATAGAAGAACTTTTTGTCGCACAGATGGGATCATTCACCAGCAGACACAGGCCAAAGAAACTACAGGGGACACATATGTGTGATGCGCTGAAGAGAATGATATCTCTACAATCTGGGCATTGCCCAGATTGTCGAGATCATAGCACAAGAAAAACTTGGTAAGGTGTCCCTTTCATGTCAATCCTTGTTAGAAGGGATGCAACACGTTGGTAACCATATAGATGGTTCAATTGATCGCAATGTTTTTTGCACAACCTTGGCCCGGATTTTGGCTTCAAGGATATACTGTAGCCGCCGACTGTTAACACTTGGCAAATTAAGCTAGCCAAAATTTAGTTTTGAGTCGCGGGAGAGGGAGAGCGGGAGTGTGTGTGTGTGTGTGTGTGTGTGTGTGAGAGAGAGAGAGAGAGAGAGAGAGAGAAAGAGAGAAAGAGAGAGAGAGAGAAAGACTGAGAGAGATAGAGGTGAGAGAGAGAACGAGGGTGGGACAGACTTTGGGAGTGAGAGACATATATAGGTGTGATAGAGAGGATGTAAGGAGAAACGGAGACTAACGTATTACAATGAGAGAGATATGTCAGATAGAGAGAGCTTTAGTATGAAATATAGTACAAATGCACCCTTGCGTGTTTGAAATTCAAAGTTTGTGCTGACGGAGGTGAAAGGGGGGATTGCAAGCCGGATCTTTCACTAACTGAGGTGGAAAACATGGACCGTGCTTGCGATAGTTGGTGGAGAAATAAGATGTTGAGTGATTTATTGAGAAAATAGTAAACTTTAGATGTGCGTGAAAAAATTATAGGTATACATTTTTTGCGAAAAAGATTCTGATCTATTCCAAAAGTTCATCAGAAGTACAAATCACCTCAACCGTAATAAAAGTTACATCCAGGACTCTAGATTGTCGAACGACCACTGCTGTTGTCTGATGTGCCGCTGACGCGCCGCTATCGCCGCTCCGCTATCGCCGCTCCGCTGCCAAAGCCTATTTCCGATAACAGTTCAGAAGACTTTGTGCACATGCCCCTAAGGACCAACACCCTGGAGCCACAGTTGTCGTTGTTAAATTCTTGAATAAATCTGCAGCAGTTGACATCAAATTCTATCGTCGCGCACGGACGACAAGAAAACCTAACCTCACCGCCCCAAGGAGACAGCGGTAATCTACATCAGAGCTTCGTCGACTACGTCTAGATGGACCGAAACAATTAACCTAAACTACTAGCTGGAGCGACACCTCGAGGGGAGGCGAATCTATAGGTTCGCTAGATAAGTCTAGAAGGGAGAGTTTCCCCTAGCCACATAGGGAAGGGGAGAAAATTCTTGGAGAATATTATGTATCTAGAGACATACGTTAACTCGATTAAAGTCGAACAACCAAACTAAATATATGCCCCATTGCAATGCACGAGCAATATTATTTTCCACATGAAATCTTTATGCTAATTATATATATTGTTTGTGCAGGATACAAATGAAGCTAAAGACAACTTTCCCGAGCTTGTATAGAAATATCTTAAGTGCATCAAATAGATATTAGTTTGTAGCATGTATATTTTGTATCATTTCTCTCTATGTACACATTCTCGAGAGTTACATTGCACGAGACGTGAATTCTAGTTATTTTCCGACTGTTCCAGGTTATCTTTTCCATACATATGAAATTTGAAATGCATTATATTTATAGGCTCTGAACATACACATCCTCGAGTTACGTTGTAGGAGAACTGGATTTTAATTATTTTTCGATTGTTCCAGGCTATCTTTTCGATACATATGAAATTTGAAATGCTTTATATTTATAGGTGTAATCGGAAAAAAAATCTATATCTACGAAATTTTATATGCATTGTGTTCATAAGTGGACATGTAAAAAAATTTAAAAGCCCATGACAACGCACGAGCGTTCAACTAGTTATCTCTTTCATACTCAATGATGTCAAGGAAAATTCTCTTTGGTACTCAATAAATTTCATACATTTTATGAGACATAAAGCAATAGTAAAAAATACGACAACCAATCCGGCGAGGCTATTGTTCATGTTTTCACATGTTAGACAACCAGCTCGTCGGTTCATTGACGATGATAACTTGAATACTTAAGCTAACTAGCTAACTACACGTGTGTTGCAACGGGCACATACATATTCTTGTGGTTCAATACTAATTATATCTGACATATGCATTATACCCACCATATTCAAGATTTTGATAGAATTAAATTTGATTCGAGTATTGGTAGCGAATGCAAAGAAAAAAATTGATTTATTTGAGATTTTCGTAAGATTTGATTTGATTTGTTACTCGTAGGTGAGTAAAGAAAGTTTTGATTTAGTTTAATTTTATTTTGAGGTTCAATCCCCATTTTATGGACCATTTTCTAAATATTTCCTTTTTTTTTACTACATGACCAATGCACCATAAAAACCTAGGCAAGAGTCTGGTTCTTTTTTTTGGTCGGTCTGCCGGTCTGGTCTGGTTTTTAGAATTGCGTGTAGAACAACCCAGTTGTATATGTTACCAGAGGGAGTTCATAGTTCGATCTATAAAGTCTTCGCTCGTTTCTTCTGGTAAGCGATGAACGGCCGTCAGAAATACCACATGGTGAAGTGGGCCGACATTTGCTTGCCTAAGGACCTGGGAGGGTTGGACATCATTGCCCCTCGCCATATGAACATGGCCCTCATGCTTAGGTGGGTGTGGCGTATCATCCATGGGGAGGGGGTCCTTTGGTTGCAGCTGCTTCATGCATGGTACCTTCGGGGTGTGCCGTTACTTGTGTGTGCTCGAGCGGGGGAGGGGGGGGGGCTAGTTTTGGAAGTCTGTCTAGAAGACCAAGCTTGAGATTCGTCTTGGGCTGTTTGGCATCTGCATTGACCCATTGCTCGTGGTCTCCGTGGCGGTCGACAATGGGCAGCGAAACATCCTGTTCCACCATTAATTTGGACCGGCGGAGGTGTTCGATTGGTCCACTTTACAAGAGACCATCCAGCCCATGCTTGCGGGCTAGTTGCATCGGTCTATCACGCATTGTGTTGTAGGCCGACTATTCCATGGGTCGCACCTCTTTGGAAGGCGCCACTCCCACAGAAGATAAGTTTTTTTTGTGCGGCAATTACTAGGGCATTGCCTCCCTTCGGGTACGGAGGTGCTCAAGAGGCATGGCCCGGGTAATGGGCTATGTCCCTTGTGTGGGGTGCCGAAAACTGGGACCCACATCCTCTTCTCTTGCACGGTAGCTCGGGTATTGTGGAGCTTTGTCCGGTGGGCACTTTGGCTGGTCTCGGAGGCTCGGGACTTGGCCGGCTTGCTCTAGGCCGGAGTTGTATAGAAAAGGCGTCTTTTTCGCTAGTTTTGTGGAATTAGCTTGGACTCTCTGGACAACACGTAATAAGATGATGATCGAGGGGGTCTTCCTTCGTAGGGCCTCTGAATCCCACTTCAAATTTCTTGCGTTCTCGCAACACTGGCACCCACTGGCTAGGCAGCGGGACCGCGACCGGCTGGGGATGATATTGGATGCGCTACACAACACAGCTCGTCGCCTCGCCTCGCCGTCGTCCCCTTGATGGTGTGCACACTTGGTGATCTCTTTCATGCTTTCTTTTATTGTTTTCTTTGGGTGTGCTTGTGCTGAGGCCCCGACAAACATTTTATTTCGCTTGTGTGCTACTCGTTGCATGAACTCCTTGATTGTTTTATCTATAAAGCAGGGCGAAAACTTATATCGAGAGGAGTGAGTAGTAGTATGCGCCGCTTTAATGATCTTATTTGTAGTAGGACCTAGATTCCTCTTGGTTTTGGTTACCGGCGGCATCGGCAATGGCGGTGGCCATGGTGGTGCCTTGTAATAATGTTGCTCTGAAAGTAGTCAAAATACAATGTTACATATGCATTATTATAGTGGATCCATATGTAGACTGCTCTTTTCTTGCGGCTATTCTAGAGTATGTTTGACTAAAATGGTTAAATGGAGCCAAAGGAATACATAGGCATATGAATACATATACATCTTGATTTTCTGAAGAGAAAATACAGAAGTTAGGGAGGCTACTTGTTGCGCTTCAAATACAATCTTGGCACTATTATTCAAACCATAAGAGAGAGCTATACTATAATATGACTGCATTACATAATCTCTTTCATGTACTACAACTTATTTGTTGAACAAGCAGGAGACTACTGAAGTAAACCGATGAACGGGGACGTGGTAATTTTGGACTGCCATCAGCATCGTCGGATCCTCCTGGTTTGCCTGCTCTTCATTGGAGATATCGATCTAGCTCCACATGCCTCTTAATTGCAGTACACTAGCTCCAGCAGAATCGCCCCAGAGTGTAAACAAGACGTAGCTCCTAATCGATCGACTTGCTGGCCTCTTTTGCACTTCTTGCCATGCATGCGGACGTGTTTCCTCCCGGCCGGTTCTTGGATCACCATTGCTTGGTAACGCCTTTCTGAAATCGCTTTGATCCCCGCCGGTTTTCCAGATCACGCCGGTCGAAGTCGCTCGTACACAACGCCACGACGGTCGCATTCCACCTTGGTCCAAACGGCGAGCGGCAGCGGGCAGTCCATCGTCCAGACGTCAGGGCACCGGTAAGCCTCGTGGCAGAGTGTGTCCGCCACCTGATTCCCCTCACGATACACATGCTGCACGTGCCAAACCCTGAAGCAGCCTAGGAGTCGCACAATCTCGTCGTGCATCGCCGACGGGATACGCGTGTGCCGGGACTCCCTGCGCAGCAGCCGGACCAAGGTCAGATCGTCTCCCTCCACCACCAGCGAGCTGCACCCCATCCCGAGCGCAAGCTCAAGCCCGCGCATCAGCGCCCGAGCTTCCACCACGCCCACGCCCGCATGCTCCGTCTTCTCCGCGTACGCCACTATGGCGTGGCCAGTGCTGTTCCGGATCACCCCTCCGATGCTGGCACGCCCGGACCCGTCATGCTTCACTGATCCGTCAAAGTTCAGCTTGCACCAACCCAACGGAGGGCGGCTCCAGCGCACAAGTGCCACGACGCGTTTTGGCGGGTGGAACGTGTTGCCGGCGGCCGGATGTGGCCTGGGCATCGGCAGATACGGCGACGTGGCGGCATGATGGCCGAGCTGAAGGGGCACCGGCCTTGGCACGGCAAGAGTCGCCATGGCCGGCCGGCGACTAGGAAGCTAGGAGAGGTTGCGTTTGGCTTAGCTAGAGAGGTGATTGGGAGGGAGAGAGGTAGAGAGGCGATCAGGAGGAGAGGTTTACAGATCGAGATACTCATGCATTAATCAACTCTGTATATATGGAGATGTTTACGAAACAAGAAGGTCGAGAAAGGACTCAGCATGGCAATCGGTTAAAATGTGGCTAGCTTGCAAGCCACGCACTTGAATCCGATCAATTGTGATCAAGGACATGTTTACGAAATAAGGTCGACCAAGGACCCTAGCTTGCTCGGACTCACCGCCATAAAACTAACACGTAGCGAATTCGGACATGCATGCATCCATTTTAGCTTGCTCGGACTCACTGCCATAAAACTAACACGTAGCGAATTCGGGAATGCATGCATGCATTTACCACCGGTCAGCTATCTACAATACTACCAGACCCACGTGTGCAAGACTTGTCAAAGGGCATCCGAAACGTTGATCCGTAAATTTGTGCTTGCGCATCCGTCCGCAGGAAGCCAGTCCACAGGCACGGATGTGGGAAACGGCAACGTTGTCCGCATACATTTCAAACCAAATTTAAACTAACCAGACGAAATTTATGCAAACATGTTAGTCTTTTAGCAACTTTTCAGGACTCTAGAAAAAGAAAAGAAAAATCAGATATCATATAACTATCCTGAGGAAGGACCCCTATAAAACTGGAGCAAGCGGGTCACATGCGGAAGCATGGCAGGGCTTGCCCCTACGATGTGTGGGGCCCGTAGGATCCCGTAACATTGGGTCTCCAGCACTTGTCTTATATATATATATATATATATATATAGTCCTTGATGGGAAAAAGCCCCACGCCTTATGAAAATTGCTTTTGCAGGCTGAGCTCTATGGAGGCCATCAAATGCAAAATTCAAATTTCATGAAAATTCACATTTTTTACATTTCAAAAAAATCTGAAAAAAATACAGAGATAGATGAAGGCATAGTGCATAAGTGTAAAAAATTTCAGTACGAAATACATTAAAATGAGGGTTGTGCAAAAAAGACAAATCCGAGGTTTCTTAACACATGATACTATTCATCCTCCCAGACCATGAATTTGATCCTAATTTTACACACATACGTCCCACATACTTGTTTACTTGTACAATTTTTTCAGATTTTTTTGAAACCAATTTTTTGAATTTTGAATCTTCAATAAAAACGGCCTCCACGCCTTGCCTCTCTATATTGAAAGATATAATGGATTATAATGAGCCTTCCTAATGAGCTAGGTTATGGGTCCTTCCTCTTCAAGCTGCCCAAAATGAGAACTTTCTCTCTATTTATATAGGTGTTTGTTAGTTTGCTAGCTATCGTCTAATGATCCATCATGATTAGAGGACCTTGTGATTTAAGGGGAATGTGTCTCCCCATAACCACAAGATCCCTAACATAGTGTGTTTGTCCTTATCTCCTCTCGGGTTCCCATTTGGGTGTAGCGGGACAAGGGACCCGAGATCCTCGGAACTCGTTCTTAAGGAGAAAACGGCCGAATTTCCTGCAAAATGTTCTCGTGCAATCAGGTACTCATACTCATCGACATAGTTTATAAGAATATGCCACTAAAATTTAGAAACTATACATGCATTTAGGATGTATTATCCCACGTCCTCTCTCCCTTTCGGCAATCTAGGCGGCAGCCAGACGAGTGGGGACCCATAGCTTCATATATTTTAGTTCTAGTAGATTGTAGATTCCTCTTTGTTTTGGTTACCTCATTACCCCGGTGGCATCTGCAAGGCAGCGGCGATGATGGCACCTTGGAATAATGTTGCTCAGAAAGTAGTCAAAATACAATGTTACATATGCCTTTTTATAGTGGACATACTGCTCTTTCCTTGCGATTATATGCTTAATTAGTGATTTCACGAAAAGAAGGGGCAAAGAAACACAAGTCCACGTGAGGCCCAAAGACTCAAAGCCCCATTCATGCATGGATGAAGGAGGGTGGTGCACCATAAACTAAGGACATCTCATGTTCGATTAGTCTTCATGGATTCACGAACCTAGGAGTACCATACCACCTCTGTTGTTTAACACCCCCGAGACTTGGTCCTCTTACATTAAGGATAGTATAACTGCATCTAATTCCTGCCCTCACAGCGATTTGTGTTTTTGGCCATCTGTTTTGCCCCTAGAGTACTTTGTATCGTTTGAACACAGATTGGTTAAGATAGAGCTGAAAAATTATCAAGTACTTTAGGTTTTGATTCTTCTTTTGCTGTTGGTTCCACCGGTAGGAGCGGTGGTTTAGCTTTGTATTGGAACAACGAAATAAAGATTGAGATTTTGGGCTATTCACGGTATCATATAGAACCTTGGAGGAGATCCTTGGAGGCTCTCATGCTTTTACGGAGAGGCACAAACACACCTCCGGTATAGAACTTGGGACACAATGAAAAACCTGGCAGCCCTTCAAAACATGCCTTGGGTGCGTATTGGGGACTTCAACGAGGTTCTCCGTTATGATGAGCACGAGGGAATTGGCTAGAGGAGTCAAACTCAGATTCAGGGTTTTCGCGATGCAATTGATGTGTTTGGATTAATCGATCTCGGCTATCAGGGCCGCAAGTGGACGTTCGAAAAGAAGGTGACAGGTGGATCATACACAAGAGTGAGACTCGACAGGGCATTGGGCACGCCCGAGTGGTGTGCTCAGTTCCCTTTAGCGGTTGTGGAACATATCACAGCCACAACTTCTGATCATTCTCCCATCAGTCTAATGTTGGATCCACCGGATAGAGGAAAGCATGCCAAAAAGCAATTCCGGTACGAGTGCATGTGGGACACGCATCCCGAGCTAATCCCCACGGTTCAGCATGCATGGGAGGCGAATGGACCTAATCTAACGGCGGCGGAAGTTCGAGCAAACTTACAATCCTTGTCAAATAATTTGGGCGAGTGGAGTAAGTCAACTTTTGGGAGTGTTAAGGCAGAGATAAGGAGGCTGAAGAAAGATTTGGAGCGGCTCAGGAATGATCCGGCAAGGACTGCACCGAGCCATGTAGAGATTAAAACAAATGATCGTTTGATTGATTTATACCTTCGAGAGGAAATAATGTGGCAGCAAAGATCAATGGTCGCATGGCTGTCAGAGGGACATAGGAACACACATTTTTTCCACCTTCGAGCTTCAAACAGAAAGCACAAAAATTTGATAAAAGCACTGCAGAAATAAGATGGCCAGTTAACGGATGATCTATCGGAGATGCAGCAGCTAGCCCTTGATTTCTATAAAACCTTATACACCTCGGAGGGGGTGGAGGGGTTAGATGACGTTCTTCAACATGTCCCCTCAAAGGTGACAGCAGCTATGAACGAGACTCTTATGGCGCCTTATAAGGAAGATGAAGTTAAGAAGGCGCTTTTTCAGATGTTGCCAACCAAGGCTCCAAGGCCTGACGGGTTCCCCGCGCACTTCTTCCAGAGGCATTGGGACATTTGTGGTGCTGCGGTCACACGTGCTGTATTGAGTATAGTTCGAGCAGAAGAGAGACCGGCGTGTGTGAATGACACTATTTTGGTATTAATTCCCAAGGTATCAAAACCAACTCTTCTGTCTCAATTCCAACCGATTAGTTTATGCAATGTCTTTTACAAGATAGCTTCAAAGGTTTTGGCTAATCGGTTGAAGGTAATACTACCTGAGGTTATTTCTGAAGAACAGTCAGCCTTTGTGCCTGGCAGGCTTATAACTGATAATATAATCTCAGCGTATGAGTGCTTGCATTTTATGAAGAGGAATAAGTCAAAGAACAATAACTACTGCACTCTCAAACTCGACATGATGAAGGCATATGATAGAGTGGAGTGGAACTATTTAGAAGCCATCATGAGCAAACAGGGTTTTGCTGCACCATGGGTCTCTACTGTCATGAACATGGTCAGAACAGTTTCTTTTTCAGTTTTGTTTAATGGAAGTAAATTGGAAGAATTTTCACCATTTAGAGGTATTCGTCAGGGAGACCCCATCTCTCCATACCTTTTCTTGTTGGCAGCAGAGGGCCTTTCGTGCCTGTTAAAATCTCAGAATGGATCATCCCAACTCAGCGGCATCAAGGTGGCTCCATCGGCTCCGTCGGTAAACCACCTTTTATTCACGGATGACAGCCTGCTGTTCTTCAAGGCGAGCGTGAATGGAGCAGAAGACGTGTCACACCTTTTGGATACTTATTGCATGGCCTCGGGTCAAAGGATTAACAGGGACAAATCATCTATTTTCTTCAGTGAGGGTTGCCCACAGATTGTGAGAGATGCAGTTAAGGTATGTCTTCAGGTCCCTAATGACTCCTGAAGTGACAGATATCTTGGTACGCCCACAGATGTAGGACGCTAAAAAAAGGCACCTTTAAATACTTGAGCGATCGCGTGTGGGACAAGGTGAAAGGATGGATGGAAAAGTGTCTGTCTGCCGGGGGAAAGGAGGTCTTAATCAAGTCGGTTGCACAAGCCATCCCTGTTTATTCCATGTGCTGTTTCAAGCTCCCTAGAGGTTTATGCGCGCATATAAATTCCATCATCCGGAAATTTTGGTGGGGATGCAAGGAGGGGCAACGGAAGCCGGCGTGGGTATCATGGGAGGTAATGACAAGGCCTAAGTATTTGGGAGGACTGTGTTTCAGAAACCTGGAACTCTTTAACCTAGCACTTTTAGCTAGACAGGCTTGGAGGATGCTACAGGATCCATCATCGTTGAGTGCGAGGATACTCAAGGCATCTTACTTCCCCAACACGGACTTTCTTACGGCAGAGTTGGGCTCACGTCCATCACAGATTTGGCGAGCTATACTAGAAGGACGAGACATTCTCAAACAGGGCATCATTCGAAGGATTGGCAATGGACAATCGACGAACATCCAATAGTGTCTCTGGCCCAATACCCGCCTCAACTTGTCTCTGAGCTACTACTTCCAGCAACTGGCTCCTGGAACGATAACCTCATTCGGTCGTTGTTCTTGCCAACCGATGCTGAGGCAATCTTGAGAATTCCAGTATGCACGAGCAATATCGATGACTTTTGGGCATGGCATCCGGAGAAGAAGGGACAGTTCTCGGTGAGCTCAGCTTACAAGTTCATGATCAAAACTAAAATCACTAGAGAGAACTGGATCGAAGGCAGGAGTGGGTCCTCAAGCAACGACAGAGATGAGCATGACTGGACCTCACTTTGGTCGCTGACGGTGCCATCAAAAGTCAGGGTTTTCTTGTGGCACCTAGCCCGCCACTCTCTTCCAACAACAGATGTTCTAACCAGAAGGAATATGGCAATACGTGATGCTTGCCCTTTGTGTGGTTCTCCCGACTCGTGGCGTCACGCGCTGGTGTCATGCACGTCGGCTCGATGCACTTGGGCATTATTTGACCCTGGTCTGGTTGCGAAGATGGCAGAGAACAAGGAATCCAGCGCTAAGAATTGGTTGTTCCGGCTGAATGAGACTCTCGATCATAAGTCCTTCACAACTATGGTTGTGACTCTCTGGGCGATATGGTATGCTAGAAGGAAGGCGGTCCACGAAGGCATATTTCAGTCCCTGATGCACACTTCATCGTTTGTGACCTCTTACATTAATGAGCTGCAGCAGCTTGAGAAACCTGATGAGCATCATATACAGGCAACCGCACCAAGAGGCGGGCCAAGGAGTTGGCTAGCGTCACCTGTTGGATTTGCGAAAATCAATGTTGATGGAGCTGTTGGGCGTCATAAACGTGGCGGGGCAGTTTCAGCGGTGTGTCGAGACCACAAAGGATTATACTTGGGCTCTTCGGCGGCAGTCTACCGAGGCATTACTGACCCCACAACACTGGAAACGTTTGCGTGTAGGGAGGCGTTAGCTCTTGCAGAGGATCTTCAGGTGACAAACATGATGGTTGCCTCGGATTGCAAAGGAGTGGTTCTAGATATAAACGAAGGAACAGGAGGTCCGCACTCGGCTATTGTACATGAAATAATGCTACGGAGAAGCACTTTTGATTCGGTTTCTTTTGTTTTTGAGCGTCGAAATCACAATTTTGAGGCTCACAATCTCGCCAAGTTCGCTTGTAATTTAGGGGTAGGTCGGCATGTTTGGCTGGGAGTCCCTCATGACCAGCTTCGTTTACCTATGAACATTGCTATTATCTAATAAAGTGGCGAGATTTCTCAAAAAAACCTAATTAAGGGACTCTTTTCGAAGGTCACTCCCACCTCCTCACATCACTTGTCGCAACCTGAGAATTTTTCTTTTTTCGTAGATTCTTTTATTCAAAATATTTTATCTTCCAAACCATGCGTTCAAATCTTGAACTGTTTTCGCCGTTGGATTACTAACATCGACATCTTCAAAACTAGACACCATATTGATACGTTTTGATGAACTTTTTTTCATGAAATAACCGGACGAAGAAACCGAACCAGGAGCAAACGTTTTTTTCCTTTCCGAAAGACGACCGTGCTTCTGTCTAAAGCAAATCCGTGCCTCTCGCGGAAGGAAAGAAACCATGTTTTTTTTCGTTTCCGAGAGGCACGGCCATGCCTCTCGGGGAAGCAAAGCCGTGCCTCTTGCGGAAGCAAATCCAAGCCTCACACGGAAGAAAAAAAAACATGTTTTTTCCATTTCCGAGCCTCGTGGAAGCAAACCCATGCCTCTCGTTGAAGCAAATCCTTTCCTTCGAGGAAGGGGAAAAAAGAAAAGGCATTTTTCCGTTTCTGAGAGGCATGGCCGTGCCTCTCACAGAAGCAAATCCATGCCTCTCATGGAAGGAAAAAAAGAAAAACAAATTTTTTCCAGTTTCCAAGAGGCATGGCCGTGCCACTCGCGGAAGCAAACCCGTGTCTCTCAAGAAAAAAAGAAAACGCATTTTTTTCGTGCAATTTTTTTTTCAAAATTGTTTTTGTCCAAAAGCTAAGAAAGACTGATGAAAACCGAAAAGTCGAAAAAGCCTAGAAAAACACCATCTAGAAAGCTGAAAACGTATGCAAAAAAATAAAAATAAAAACAAAAATCAGAGGGACTTCCCATAGCGTGACACGTGGCGGCGGCTCAGCCCACCCCAAATGGGCTTCCAAATGAGTATTCTTTGATTAGTTGCTCCATTTCTTTTCATGTTGACTTTGGCCTTTCATTTTGCTTCTCAATTGACTTGTTAACCATTTCTTGGACTTTTGTTGACTATGTTTACATTTGTTGATTTAGTTGGACGATTGTTGACCACCTTGGACCCTGTTGATTGATTTTGACTTCTTTGACAAGCCACAGAAGACTAGTGAGACCTGAAATGGGATTATTTATCTCCCCACGACAGTTATGATCCTCTTCTCTGAATTTTCAGAGTTTGAGAAGGTTAAAGAATGAAATGACATTAAACATGCATTTCTACCATTCTAGTGATAATTAGCAGGTTAGTTTAATAAATATTAAATATTGCAGAAAAACTATACTACATCCGTTCCTAAATATAAGTTTTTTTAGTGTTTTTAATATGGACTACATACGGAGCCAAATGAGTGAATCTACACCTAAAATATATCTATATGCATTCGTATATGGTCTATATTCAAATCTCTAATAAGACCTATATTTACCAACGGAGGGATCACAAAATTGAGATGATTTTATATTCAAAAGTTATAGATATATTTAGGACATATTATCTTGGTCTGCAGGAACATATGGCTAAACGGGATACTGGCGCCTCGAGCGGCCAGCCGGACGGACGACAAGCGGTCTGGAACCTGATATGGAAAAATGACGCAACGCCAAAGTCCGTGTCTTTGCTTGGCAAGCTGCTCAGGAGGCCCTTGCTACACAAGCAACCAAGAGTTACGTGCACCTAGAAGTGGACTCCACGTGCTTGTTATGTGGTCAGGCAAATGAGGACGTGCATCACGCCCTTGTCATTTGTCCTCATGCTGCGACTCTCTGGAAGGCTATGCGAGAGCACTGGAGCGTTACTGACTCCTGCTGACCTTCGCGACGCTGAGCCAGAGTGGCTGTTCCGCCTACTAGATAAATTGCCGGATGTGCAGAAGCTTGCTTCACTGATGACCATGTGGAGGATTTGGTATGCAAGAAATGATGTCACACATTATAAACCCCCGATCCCGATTGAGGCCTCACAGCGTTTCCGCTCGAGTTATATCACTTCTCTGCTTGCAATACGGCAGCATCCCGAAGTGGACTTAGCGAAGGATAAGCAGGTGATGATTACTTGGGAAGCACGTCAAAGTACACACATGAAACAACAGCAACACCGCAATGGAAGGCCCCTCATGTGAATTTTGCTATGTTGAATATAGATGGTGCTTTTTTGAAAGAGGATGGTACAGTTGGGGCTGGGATGATCCTGCGTGATCATGAAGAGTCATCTTCGCCGTGACGTGGGTGCTCTTTAATTCTGGTGATCCTCAGGAAGCGGAGATGGCGGCCATGGATGAAGGGCTTCGACTTGCGCTTCACTGGTCCAACTTGTCGTTAGTTGTGGAGACGGACTGCGCTGAGTTGTTGAAGATGGTGCAATCTAAAGATGTTGAGCGATCGAGGTATGCGAACCTGGTCAATGAGATCAGAAGGATTCTGGGTCATGGAAGGAACATTAGTCTAGCTAAAATCAGCAGACATGCAAATGTAGCAAGTCACACCCTTACTTGTATTGGGCGCTCGCAAAAGCGCACAGCCTGTTGGCTTCGAAACCCCCCGTGGAAATAGGGGAAAGTATCCTGCACTCCCAGCCTTGAGGTACTCCCAGTGCTTCAATGTCAAAAGACATTTTTAAATGATTCAAAATAAATGAGAATGTTCACAAGGAATGTCACTACATCCCATAAGAATTTCAGGTCCAAAATCGTAATGTACATTAACAAACAAAAAAGAGAAATCCAGATATGAATAGTGTCAGTGTTGCTTTTGTCTCTTCTTTACACTATTCAAACTAGATTTCACATTTTTGTTTCTCAATGTGTGTTTCAAGTTTGGACCTGAAATTTTTAGGGCTTGTAGTCATATTCATTGTGAACATTCATAATTTTTTTGGATTTTTTCGAAACATTACAAAAAATGTCTTTTCCCACAAAAAATAGAAAAAATGAGGTCAGCCTGCTAGGGTACGCTATTGCTGCTAAAAAAATATTGGGTCTACCATGTGACTCTCTCTCTCTCTCTCTCTCTCTCGTGTTTCTCTCTCCTGTGAAAGAGGCCAATCTATGTCATCTATGTTTGTCTTCTCTCTCATACGAACTTTGAAATTGGTAAGAGATTCAATTTTTTTTGAAACTTTGGAAATAATGGTAGTTTGAAATTTCAGAAGTTGGGCTTGAAACTTCTGAAAATATGTATTCAATCAATTATGCAAAGTAACCCACGCAAGGGAAACTTTGACGAGCTGGACCTTTCAACAAGTAAAAAACCACCTGGCCTCAAAGTGACTCCCATGAAAGAATCCTGATAGATAGCCGCATGTGCCGAATTGTTTTAGAGCATGTATATACAAAAGGACGGGCAACCCTGGGTCCCTATTCATCTATGAATTGAATCCGCGGACAGCGCTAGTCTGCGCCTTCAATGTCCTCATTTGTAACTACAATCACCAGTTTTGAAAGCTCAAATCCATGTAAACACATGCACGTTGATCATTAGACATAAACAATAAACAACACACATGAATACAAATTATTCGTAAATAAAAACAATAGTTTAAATATTAAATTTGTTTACAATGTATACTGAACATAAAATACATAGATCGTTGATTTCCAGCGTAGATCGAATAAGACCCATGAGATCATTCAGAAGTTGCATGTGCATTTGTTGGTCTTAAAATCGTCGATGCATCACAAGAAGAGGAGATAACATTCTCCGCGTCATGTTCTGGGAGGCAGACCTGAATTCCGGTCTTCTCAAACTAATGTGTGCGGGCTGCCCCGTTGTCTTCATTCTCCATAATCATGTTATACCATCACAAGCATGTCCCATGTTATAGTTGTTAGAGTTGTGTCAAATACTATTGTACCAGTTAGGTTACAATTGGACTTGGTTTTGGACTGTGTGTAGACAGGGTAGGAGTTGTGTCCTAATAGGACACTTGTACCCTAGGCCTCTAATATATAGCGGGGGTAGACACACGATGTAACCTATGCCAACATAATAGCACCGGAACGCGGGGGAAGCCGGCGGCATGTGCCGGTGTTCAGGGCGACCGGATGCGGTATTGTAGTGGTGTCATGGGAGGAGCGCCCATAGTCAGGCCCCGGGGATGTAGCCATATCGGTGAACCTCGTTAACAAATCTCGGTGTCGTGCCTCGTGTGATTGCTTTGGTTCTCGGATGATCGACGGTGGCCTCAGATTTATTCTAACAAGTGGTATCATGAGCTAGGTTGTTCGAAGGCGGCGAGAGTTGATCTAGAGGAAGAAGATGCATCGACATAAATCTGCGGAAGCGATCGTAATACGGGATGAATATCGTCGGCGAGTTACCATCGAGGCAGGATTGGTCGTGCTGTGATCTTTGAGCAGTAATCAGATCGAGATGCAGACATGAGGCGAAAGCATCGGCGGCAGCAGACGTGCGGCGATTGATCGTGTTGATCCATCGGGCGAGCGTACAAGCGGCGCACCTGAAGCCAAGGCAAGCGACGCACGATGTGGGCTGGCCCACCGGGGCTAGCTGGTGCGTGTGGCAGCGTGCTACATGGCAGGGCTGCGGTGTAGGGCCGATCGACTTAGGAGATTTGTTTGGGAAAAAAAAGGAGACCGAGTCTTCATGTATGACGCGGATACGCGGGCAATCAGTCAGCGGAAAGCGTATCCATCAGAGCAATACTCGCGTACGGATTTGACACAAGAGCAGCACTAGCATCCCCAATTGCGGCCAATGCAGGGAGGAATCACGTGAAGACAAACTAGTTAACTAGTAGTACACATGTTGTGTACTTGGGCATCGCGTGGAAATCTTCGATAATTTTTCAAGGGTCCGTCATACAAAGAACCATGAAGCCAACGGGTACTAGGTTTGAGATGAAGAAGTTCGATGGAACTGAACACCTTGGGTTATGACAGACAGGGGTGGAAATTTTGTTGGCACAACATGGATGCTTGAAGGCGTTGCGGGAAGTCATGTCAGCTAAGATGGAATTATCATGTGATGGATGGAAATTTGCGGAAGACGATTTGGGAGCCTTGAGCGTGTCATACAGTCGGATAAGTTCGGCTGGGTCAGATTTGGACAGTCTGACGGATCGACGTGGGTCGGTTGGTATAGAAGACGGTGGTGGAATCGGTGACGACGACATATGGGCGTGATGCTGATGGTGACCGACTTCTGGGCGTGGAAACACGTGGTGCACATGCCCGAGGCTTGTGCGGCTTCGACAAGACTATGGCGCGGGATTGACTCAAGGTGGTGTAAACACGGAGCTTGAAGTCGATGAGGCGCAGGGGTGGACTGATCATCTACCATGGAGTCATGTTGAAGGTGGAGATGGATTGAGGGCCTACGGCATAAGTCGATGGGGCCGAAGCCTATTCAGCAGGAGGGAAAAAGCGAGTGACATGCAGTTCGGACTGGAGCCCAGTGGTCTGATAGAAGCGTGAAACTTGTCACCGGTTGGCGATGATCGGTGGTACTCTGCAGTGGGGGTTGAGTGGTGTGGGTTCGCGACCCTTGAGACTCGATCAGGACAGCGGAGGCTCGACGCGGTAATAGCGGCGAGGCGTGCGGTGCGCACGTGGCATGGAGACGGGCCAGGGCTCTGGTGGTCATACATGTGGTGAGACAACTGCGAATTTGACTCGGGATGACTACAAGCAATGGTGAAATTCCTTCAAGTTTGAGATAGACGGTCAAGAAAGGAGCGGTGATATTGAGTTCAGGTAACTCTTATGTGTGATACCCAATATGTGAGTTGTTCACTTTTCACGCAGGTCAGTGATCAGTGTGTGATGGCGTTGGACTGATACTCTGGAAGTTGGGAGCACAAACTAGAGTAACAAGAAACTTAATTTTGCTCGAGCGTTGACTGTGATTAAGAAAAGAAGGGACTACAAGTTACATGTGGAGTCATATGGAGTCTTTGGAGTAGCAGCGGTACTCATGGGATAAGCTCAAGTCCAATGTACATGGAAATTTGATGCATTGACGAATTCAAGGTGGTGGAGAATATTCGCCAAGGTGGAGTTTGTTAGAGTTGTGTCGAATATTATTGTACCAGTTAGGTTACAATTGGACTTGGTTTTGGACTGTGTGTAGACAGGGTAGGAGTTGTGTCCTAATAGGACACTTGTACCCTAGGCCTCTAATATATAGCGGGGGTAGACACACGATGTAACCTATGCCAACATAATAGCACCGGAACGCGGGGGAAGCCGGCGGCATGTGCCGGTGTGCAGGGCGACCGGATGCGGTATTGTAACGGTGTCATGGGGAGGAGCGCCCATAGTCAGGCCCCGGGGATGTAGCCATATCGGTGAACCTCGTTAACAAATCTCGGTGTCGTGCCTCGTGTGATTGCTTTGGTTCTCGGATGATCGACGGTGGCCTCAGATTTATTCTAACAATAGTTGTGCCCGTCGATGGTGTGGTTGCATGCAGAGCATCCCCATCACAAAGTCTCTTGAACAAAGAAGATCCTTGAGCATGTTGATGTCATTGTTAGAACCAGGCGAGTCAAAGAAAGCATGCCAATTCCATAATTCCTTTGTTGCCACTGCTCAAGCATAATGGTAGCCTCTTTGGTGCGACCTTGATACTGCCAGCGCAAACCTTTGGGGCGGTTCTTCCAATATGCCAATGCATGCAATCAACTGAATTGAGCATACCTAGGGAACCTCTAGTTGCTCCAATTACCATTCATCTTTCTGTATCCTCGATAGTTGCTTCTCTCAAGTACTTCACTCCAAACACCTTCAACATGGTGCCTGCAAATTGCACCATGGTATTCAAGCATGTGGTCTCTTTTCTTCGAATTTCAGCATCAATGCCATCTGCAACCTTAACATAAGCAAGCATCCTGAGAGCAACCCTAAGTAGTCGTGCCTTTCTGCAAAGGAGAGAAGGAAAGTTAGCCAAATTTTTTGGATCCGCTTGAAGTAGTCATCGGCCTCCTCCACGGCATTCACTATGCGTAAGAACAAATCTATGCTCATCCGGAAGTGACCTCGAAAAAACCTTCATGGTACATTGGGTCTGGTTTGAAGTTTAACACATGCTCTTGTTGCTTCTCCAATTCTTCCTGGATGCTCATCATCATCATTTCAGCATCTTCGTCGTCAGAATCTGACGAAACAATGATCTATCTGTCTATGAACTAGTCAAGGTCCTTGTTTCCATACTTATCATCCGACCACGAATCCATCGTTTGCCTACGAATGAACAAAAGAATAAAATACTATTCAGACATTTCATCGAACACATAAAGCACGAGGTGTATGTCCAAAGAAGTTGCACGTACTTGGGCAACGTCTGATGGCAGCGACCCTATCTAGTGTTGGCACAGTCGGCAGCGTTGTTGACTGGGCCCTAGCCGATATGGGTTGGGGATGACGGCGGAGCTATGGTGGCGGTTGTGTGGATGAGGCAAAAATGAGGAGAGAAAGGGGGCATGTCAGGCTAGGTCGGTGATGTTCTCAAAAGATTTGAAATGGGCCCTGGCCGATAGCCCGACGTGACAGACGCGTCCGGGCAACCCCATACCGACCACATATGGGCTGGGAATGGGTGCCAGGAAGCCCAAAAGTAATTGAATGAATCCAAAGAGATAATTTAAACTCATTAAAATTCTTCTAAAAAAATTAAACTCATTAAAAGCCTTCCTTTCTAAGACTGCCCCCTTTAACTTTCTACCATAGCTAGAGCCATGTCGATAAATATTTATCTTTGCCAATTAATATTTCACTTTTAACTGAATGAGGTAGTAATTAAATTGGAGAGGCCTTATCTTTGGGTCACATTTATTTTCTATTTGATTTGGGGAGAGACTTCCATGCTATATAACGAGGTGGATCAGCACAGAAGCACCGTGTCAGTGTAGGAAGAGCGGCAGATCCACCGAAATGGCAAGCATTGCTCTCGTTCTCGCGTTTTGCTTCTTGGGCTTTTACGTGCCCGCCCCTTCCCTGGCATCGTCCTCCAACAACCACAACGACTTCCTCCGGTGCCTCTCGACGAGTATCCCCAGCCAGCTCGTGCTGACGCCAAGCTCGCCGTCCTTCACGCCGCTCCTGGTGTCGTCCATCAGGAACGCCAGGTTGGTGGCGCCGGCGACGGCGAATCCTCCGCTGTGCATCGTGACGCCCACAAACGCGTCGCACGTCCAGGCCGCTGTGCGCTGCGGGCGCCGCCACAGCGTGCGCGTCCGCGTGCGCAGTGCTGGGCACGACAACGAGGGCCTCTCGTACCGGTCGGTCACCCCCAACGGCGAGGCGTTCGCCGTGATCGACCTCTCCAAGCTCCACACCGTCCACGTCAACCCGCACAAGGCCACAGCGTGGGTCGAGACCGGGGCGACGACCGGAGAGCTCTACTACCGCGTCGCCACGGCCGCGCCAGGCCTGGGCTTCCCGGCTAGCGTGTGCCCGACCGTGGGCGTGGGGGGCATCATCAGCGGCGGCGGCATAGGCCTCATGATGCGCAAGTATGGACTCTCGGCCGACAACGTCCTCGACGCCAGCATGGTCGACGCCGACGGGAACCTGCTGGCGAACAAGAATGCCATGGGGGACGACCTCTTTTGGGCCATCCGCGGCGGCGGTGGCGGGAACTTCGGCATCGTGCTGGCGTGGAAGCTAAGGCTTGTACCGGTCCCACCGAAGGTGACCTTCCTCAAAGTCGCCAAGACCATGGACCAGGGCGCCGTCGACGCGGTGACCAAATGGCAAACGCTCGCCCCGGTGCTCCCCGACGACCTCAGCGTACGTGTCGTCATCCAAAAGAGTCAGGCCAACTTCCAGTCCCTATACCTCGGCAACTGCAGCACGGTGGTGGCCACGATGCGCAGCCGGTTCCCGGAGCTCGGGGTGACGAGCGCGGACTGCAAGGAGATGAGCTGGCTGCAGTACACTGCGTACATATACTTCGGTGAGGCCGTCAACAGCAAGCCACTGGAGGCGCTCCTCCTCAACCGGTCCACGACCTTAGGCCCCTTCGTTAAGAACAAGTCCGACTACGTCAAGAAAGCCCTCACCAAGGAGACCTGGAAGAAGATCTTCCTCTGGCCCAATGGTGCGGGGTCGGGGCAGCTCATCCTCGAGCCGCACGGCGGAATAATGGGCCGCATCTCCGCCGCCAAGAACCCATTCCCGCACCGGAGCAGCGTGCTCTACAACATCCAGTACGTGGAGCTATGGAATGGTAAAGAGGCCGGGGGCAACATTACACCTAACTGGATCGGGAGCCTGTACGACTTCATGACGCCGTACGTGAGCAAGAATACGAGGGGTGCGTACGTGAACTACCGGGACCTTGACATGGGCGTGAACAAGGTTGTGGGCGGGGTCACGTGCTATGAAACTGCCAAGGTGTGGGGCGAGAGGTATTTCGGGGCGGCAAACTTTAGGAGGCTCGCCAAGATCAAGCGCAAGGTGGACGCCACCGACTACTTTCGGAACGAGCAGAGTGTGCCGCCACTTCCCTTGTGCTAGTGGTCAAGCTGTGCAAATCAATCGTGTTTGACCGTATTGTAACTGCTAATAATAATTCTGATGAGCTAAAAAGACATTAACATTTGTCAACATAATTATGAGAAAGTGCTCAGTTCTTTCTTTCTAAAATAAGTTTTCCGTTTTTCTTATTCTCAGCTGCAGGTGAATTTGTGTGAGATTTATGAGATATTTTAAGACTGCGCCACTACCAAGAGGTTACTACTAGGAGGTAAAATATTATAATCTAAGTGCCGAACTATTAGCCGAGTTTATTTTAACGGGCACTCGGCAGAGTGTACCGGCGATAACACTTTGGCACAAAATGACACTTGACAAACCATGATCTTTGTGGGTAATTTTCATCAATATTGGGTAGTTTTAACGGTGGACTAGAAGAATTTTTTTTCGAAGAAATGCATCATTCTTTGCTAATACGCACAGATAAGTTATCATTCCTTTTGCGAGGAAATCATACAAAACGCATGCCCTCCGGTCTCCACATGACCCTCGTTGTCTCATCACACGACAAGCAGTCATGCCCTAACATCTTGGGGATCAACTGGAGCACAGAAGATTGCGTTCACCTCTTCTAGACGCCGCCACGCAGCAAAAGTGACGCCGATCTGGAAAGAAAAATAGAGGAGGGTAACTGTATCTCTGAAAGAGTTTTTTTTTTTGAAAAGGGGCAAATGATCAAATACCAGGCAAGTTTGTGGCAAAGATCAGTTACAATGTAAAAGAAGCACAAATTTTGAAAGTCAAAGATTAACTTCTTGAAAATGGAATGACGAGAAAAACAGATAGCCCTGCCCGACGAACAAACAGCCCTGCCCTTCATGAATTTTAAATTGTTCACGACTTTCAGGAAAGAGTTCATGAACATTTAGAAGAAGTTCATGAATTTTAAAATGTTCGTGGTTAGAAATGCAAAGATGAGAAAAGTTCATGATTGTTTAAATGAGAAAAGGATAAAATGAAAAAACAAAACAAACAAGATAAGCAAACAAAAATAAAAATAAAATGAACAAAACCTACAAATAACGAAAAACCTGCAAAAAAATCGGTGAAACCGTCCCCAAAATCGATGACAAGAAAAAACTACATGTAGTCTACCCAACACCTCCAACTCCAAGGGCCACTCAGAAAACAAAACTCAAAAAGAAAAAAAAACCTCGACGGTTCCTCCCATCGCCGCGGTTTGTCCGCCGCTGCGCTTCCGGTGGGTGGGCAGACGGAAGCGCGCGACGGGCTGCCCTCCTGGGTACGACTCCGCTCCCCATCCACACGCCCTCAATCCTGTGACTTTCCTTTCAACATCTCTTGATCTGTTTTTTTTTGACGAGTCAACGACGGGCTTATGCCGGCCTGAACCATATATTACCGAATGAGGGCCTAATACAAGGGGTAGCAAGAGGTACAGGGGGGGGGGGTGGGCAGAGGATAAAAATAGAACAAAAACAAAGACAAAAAGATTACATAAAGGTTATAATCTCGCGGAGAGGTGCAGGAACATGGTTCCCCGGTCTTTGAGCAGGGATTGTTTTTGAGAATTCTTGCAGCAGTTGGACCAAAGAAGAACGTCCTCCGCCTCTGCCCTAGCGATGCGATGGATGCCCCAGGTTTCATTTCGGAATAACTGAGCATTTCATCTTGTGTTCCAACGAATGGCAATGATCGCATTAGATCGGACTTTGTTGGTGAGTGCACGAAGCCAAATATCACTGAGGTTGTCTGGCCTCCCATTGTAGAGGCATTGAAGTTCGTCCCACAGAGGCATGAGCAGGTGACATTGAAAGAGAAGGTGGTTGATGCTTTTGGTGGCACCACAAAAAGGGCAATCATCACCAGTGGCAATGGAGCGCCGGAATCGTCGTTCGTTAGTGTAGACACGGTCTTTACTCGCGAGCCAAAGAAATATTCTGCTTTTGTTTGGAGCGTAGTTCTTCCAGATGGCCGCTGCAAGCTGATCAGTGGGTTGGGGTCTCCAGAAAGCGGAGTAGACCAGCTTAGTCGTTAGTGGTCTGCCTTCATGCCTGCAAATTCGCTTGTCCTGTAGCTGCAAATGCAAGTTAACCGATACCAACATAGTACGCAATTGAGCAAGCTCCATTTCTGCCGCATGGGATAATCTATTGGTAGGATCAAGGTTGAGCTCTGGGGAAGCCAAGACCCATGCAACGGAGGCCGACTGACGGTTGGAGTGAGAGTAGAGCGCTGGAAGGGTATCCGCTAGGTTTTCATTTGTTAAGTATTTTTGTGTCTTGGGGATCAACTGGAGCACAGAAGATTGCGTTCACCTCTTCTAGACGCCGCACGCAGCAAAAGTGACGCAGATTTGGAAAGAAAAATAGAGGAGGGTAACTGTCTTTTCTTGTCAGTTAATTTCTCTGAAAGAGTTTTTTTTTGAAAAGGGGCAAATGATCAAATACCAGGCAAGTTTGTGGCAAAGATCAGTTACAATATAAAAGAAGCACAAATTCTGAAAGTCAAAGTTTAACTTCTTGAAAATGGAACGAAGAGAAAAACAACCAACCCTGCCCGATGAACAACCTGCCCTGCCCTTCATGAATTTTAAATTATTCATGATTTTCATGAAAAAGTTCATGACATTTAGAAGAAGTTCATGAATTTTATAATGTTCGTGGTTAGAAATGCAAAGATGAGAAAAGTTCATGATTGTTTAAATGAGAAAAGGATAAAATGAAAATGAAAAATGAAAAAACAAAACAAACAAGATAAACAAACAAAAATAAAAAACCAACAAATAACGAAAAACCTGCAAAAAAACCGGTGAAACCGTCCCCAAAATCGATGAGAAGAAAAAACTACATGCAGTCTACCCAACACCTCAAACTGCAAGGGCCACTCAAAAAACAAAACTCAAAAAGAAAAAAACCCTCGAAGGTTCCTCCCATCGCCACGGTTTGTCGGCCACTGCGCTTCCGGTGGGTGGGCAGACGGAAGCGCGCGCTGGGCTGCCCTCCTGGGTACGACTCCGCTCCCCATCCACATGCCCTCAATCCTGCGACTTTCCTTCCAACATCTCGTGATCTGTTTTCTTTTTTGACGAGTCAACGGCGGGCTTATGCCGGCCTGAACCATATATTACCGAATGAGGGCCTCATACAAGGGGTAGCAAGAGGTACAAGGGGGGGGGGGGCAGAGGATAAAAATAGAACAAAAACAAAGAATAAAAGATTACATAGAGGCTATAATCTCGCCGAGAGGTGCAGCAACATGGTTCCCCAGACTTTGAGCAGGGATTGTTTCCAAGCATTCTTGCAGCAGTTGGACCAAAGAAGAACATCCTCCGCCGCTGCCCTAGCGATGCGATGGATGCCCCAGGTTTCATTTCGGAATACCTGAGCATTTCATCTTCTCCACGTGTTCCAAAGAATGGCAATGATCACAGTAGATCGGACTTTGTTGGTGAGTGCACCAAGCCAAGTATCATTGAGGTTGTCTGGCCTCCCATTGTAGAGGCATTGAAGTTCGTCCCACAGAGGCGTGAGTAGGGGACATTGAAAGAGAAGGTGGTTGATGCTTTCGGTGGCACCACAAAAAGGGCAATCATCAGCAATGGCAATGGAGCGCCGGAATCGTCGTTTGTTAGTGTAGACACGGTCTTTATTCGCGAGCCAAAGAAATATTATGCTTTTGTTCGGAGCGTAGTTCTTCCAGATGGCCGCTGCAAGCTGATCAATGGGTTGGTGTCTCCGGAAAGCGGAGTAGACCAGCTTAGTCGTTAGTGGTCTGCCTTCATGCCTGCAAATTCGCTTGTCCTATAGCTGCAAATGCAAGTTAACCGATACCAACATAGTACGCAATTGAGCAAGCTCCATTTCTGCCGCATGGGATAATCTATTGGTAGGATCAAGGTTGAGCTTTGGGGAAGCCAAGACCCATGCAATGGAGGCCGACTGACGGTTGGAGTGAGAGTAGAGCGCTGGAAGGGTATCCGCTAGGTTTTCATTTGTTAAGTGTTTTTGTGTCTTGGGGATCAACTGGAGCACAGAAGATTGCGTTCACCTCTTCTAGACGCCGCCACGCAGCAAAAGTGACGCAGATTTGGAAAGAAAAATAGAGGAGGGTAACTGTCTTTTCTTGTCAGTTAATTTCTCTGAAAGAGTTTTTTTTTGAAAAGGGGCAAATGATCAAATACCAGGCAAGTTTGTGGCAAAGATCAGTTACAATATAAAAGAAGCACAAATTCTGAAAGTCAAAGATTAACTTCTTGAAAATGGAACGAAGAGAAAAACAACCAACCCTGCCCGATGAACAACCTGCCCTGCCCTTCATGAATTTTAAATTATTCATGATTTTCATGAAAAAGTTCATGACATTTAGAAGAAGTTCATGAATTTTATAATGTTCGTGGTTAGAAATGCAAAGATGAGAAAAGTTCATGATTGTTTAAATGAGAAAAGGATAAAATGAAAATGAAAAATGAAAAAACAAAACAAATAAGATAAACAAACAAAAATAAAAAACTAACAAATAACGAAAAACCTGCAAAAAAACCGGTGAAACCGTCCCCAAAATCGATGAGAAGAAAAAACTACATGCAGTCTACCCAACACCTCAAACTGCAAGGGCCACTCAAAAAACAAAACTCAAAAAGAAAAAAACCCTCGAAGGTTCCTCCCATCGCCGCGGTTTGTCGGCCGCTACGCTTCCGGTGGGTGGGCAGACGGAAGCGCGCGCCGGGCTGCCCTCCTGGGTATGACTCCGCTCCCCATCCACATGCCCTCAATCCTGCGACTTTCCTTCCAACATCTCGTGATCTGTTTTCTTTTTTGACGAGTCAACGGCGGGCTTATGCCGGCGTGAACCATATATTACCGAATGAGGGCCTCATACAAGGGGTAGCAAGAGGTTAAGGGGGGGGGGGGCAGAGGATAAAAATAGAACAAAAACAAAGAAAAAAAATATTACATAGAGGTTATAATCTCGCCGAGAGGTGCAGCAACATGGTTCCCCAGACTTTGAGTAGGGATTGTTTCCAAGCATTCTTGCAGCAGTTGGACCAAAGAAGAACATCCTCCGCCGCTACCCTAGCGATGCGATGGATGCCCCAGGTTTCATTTCGGAATACCTGAGCATTTCATCTTCTCCACGTGTTCCAAAGAATGGCAATGATCACAGTAGATCGGACTTTGTTGGTGAGTGCACCAAGCCAAATATCATTGAGGTTGTCTGGCCTCCCATTGTAGAGGCATTGAAGTTCGTCCCACAGAGGCGTGAGCAGGGGACATTGAAAGAGAAGGTGGTTGATGCTTTCGGTGGCACCACAAAAAGGGCAATCATCACCAATGGCAATGGAGCGCCGGAATCGTCGTTCGTTAGTGTAGACACGGTCTTTATTCGCGAGCCAAAGAAATATTATGCTTTTGTTCGGAGCGTAGTTCTTCCAGATGGCCGCTGCAAGCTGATCAATGGGTTGGTGTCTCCGGAAAGCGGAGTAGACCAGCTTAGTCGTTAGTGGTCTGCCTTCATGCCTGCAAATTCGCTTGTCCTGTAGCTGCAAATTCATTTAACCGATACCAACATAGTACGCAATTGAGCAAGCTCCATTTCTGCCGCATGGGATAATCTATTGGTAGGATCAAGGTTGAGCTCTGGGGAAGCCAAGACCCATGCAACGGAGGCCGACTGACGGTTTTGTAGTGAGAGTAGAGCGCCGGAAGGGTATCCGCTAGGTTTTCATTTGGTAAGTGTTTTTGAATCTTGGGGATCAATTGGAGCATAGAAGATTGCGTTCACCTCTTCTAGACGCCGCCACGCAGCAAAAGTGACGCAGATTTGGAAAGAAAAATAGAGGAGGGTAACTGTCTTTTCTTGTCAGTTAATTTCTCTTAAAGAGTTTTTTTTTTGAAAAGAGGCAAATGATCAAATACAGGCAAGTTTGTGGCAAAGATCAGGTACAATATAAAAGAAGCACAAATTCTGAAAGTCAAAGATTAAATTCTTGAAATGGAATGAAGAGAAAAACAAACAGCCCTGCCCGACGAACAAACAGCCCTGCCCTTCATGAATTTTAAATTGTTCACGATTTTCATGAAGTTCATGACATTTAGAAGAAGTTCATGAATTTTAAAATGTTCGTGGTTAGAAATGCAAATATGATAAAAGTTCATGATTGTTTAAATGAGAAAAGGATAAAATGAAAATGAAAAATGAAAAAACAAAACAGACAAGATAAACAAACAAAAATAAAAATAAAATAAACAAAACCAACAAATAACGAAAAACCTGCAAAAAACCCGGTGAAACCGTCCCCAAAATCGATGAGAAGAAAAAACTACATGCAGTCTACCCAACACCTCAAACTCCAAGGGCCACTCAGAAAACAAAACTCAAAAAGAAAAAAAAAACCCTCGAAGGTTCCTCCCATCGCTGCGGTTTGCCGGCCGCTGCGCTTCCGGTGGGTGGGCAGACGGAAGCGCGCGCCGGTCCGCCCTCGTAGGTACGACTCCGCTCCCCATCCACACGCCCTCAATCCTGTGACTTTCTTCCAACATCTCATGATCTGATTTTTTTTGATGAGTCAACGGCGGGCTTACGCCGGCCTGAATCATATATTACCGAATGAGGGCCTAATACAAGGGGTAGCAAGAGGTAGGGGGGAGGGGCAGAGGATAAAAATAGAACAAAAACAAAGACAAAAAGATTACATAGAGGTTATAATCTCGCGGAGAGGTGCAGCAACATGGTTCCCCAGTCTTTGAGCAGGGATTGTTTCTGAGCATTCTTGCAGCAGTTGGACCAAAGAAGAACGTCCTCCGCCGTACCCTAGCGATGCGATGGATGCCCCAGGTTTCATTTCGGAATACCTGAGCATTTCATCTTCTCCACGTGTTCCAAAGAATGGCAATGATCACAGTAGATCGGACTTTGTTGGTGAGTGCACCAAGCCAAATATCATTGAGGTTGTCTGGCCTCCCATTGTAGAGGCATTGAAGCTCGTCCCACAGAGGCGTGAGCAGGTGACATTGAAAGAGAAGGTGGTTGATGCTTTCGGTGGCACCACAAAAAGGGCAATCATCACCAGTGGCAATGGAGCGCCGGAATCATCGTTTGTTAGTGTAGACACGGTCTTTATTCGTGAGCCAAATAAATATTCTGCATTTGTTCAGAGCGTAGTTCTTCCAGATGGCCGCTGCAAGCTGATCAGTGGGTTGGGGTCTCCAGAAAGCGTAGTAGACCAGCTTAGTCGTTAGTGGTTTGCCTTCATGCCTGCAAATCTCTTGTCCTGTAGCTGCAAATTCAAGTTAACCGATACCAACATAGTACGCAATTGAGCAAGCTCCATTTCTGCCGCATGGGATAATCTATTGGTAGGATCAAGGTTGAGCTCTGGGGAAGCCAAGACCCATGCAACGGAGGCCGACTTACGGTTTTGGAGTGAGAGTAGAGCGTTGGAAGGGTATCCGCTAGGTTTTCATTCGTTAAGTGTTTTTGTATCTTGGGGATCAACTGGAGCACAGAAGATTGCGTTCACCTCTTCTAGACGCCGCCACGCAGCAAAAGTGACGCATATTTGGAAAGAAAAATAGAGGAGGGTAACTGCCTTTCTTGTTAGTTAATTTCTCTGAAAGAGTTTTTTTTAAAGGGGCAAATGATCAAATACCAGGCAAGTTTGTGGCAAAGATCAGTTACAATATAAAAGAAGCACAAATTCTGAAAGTCAAAGATTAACTCCTTGAAAATGGAATGAAGAGAAAAACAAACAGCCCTGCCTGACAAACAAACAGCCCTGCCCTTCATGAATTTTAAATTGTTCACGATTTTCATGAAAAATTTCATGACATTTAGAAGAAGTTCATGAATTTTAAAATGTTCATGGTTAGAAATGCAATGATGAGAAAAGTTCATGATTTTTTAAATGAGAAAAGGATAAAATGAAAATGAAAAATGAAAAAACAAAACAAACAAAAATAAAAATAAAATAAACAAAACCAACAAATAAGGAAAAACCTGCAAAAAAACTGGTGAAACCGTCCCCAAAATCGATGAGAAGAAAAAACTACATGCAGTCTACCCAACACCTCAAACTACAAGGGCCACTCAGAAAACAAAACTCAAAAAGAAAAAAAAACCTCGAAGGTTCCTCCCATCGCCGCGGTTTGTCGGCCGCTGCGCTTCCGGTGGGTGGGCAGACGGAAGCGCGCGCCGGGCTTCCCTCCTGGGTACGACTCCGCTCCCCATCCACACGCCCTCAATCCTGCAACTTTACTTCCAACATCACGTGATATGTTTTTTTTATGAGTCAACGGTGGGCTTAAGTCGGCCTGAACCATATATTACCGAATGAGGGCCTAATACAAGGGGTAGCAAGAGGTACCGGGGGGGCAGAGGATAAAAATAGAACAAAAACAAAGACAAAAATATTACATAGAGGTTATAATCTCGTGGAGAGGTGCAGCAACGTGGTTCCCCAGTCTTTGAGCAGGGATTGTTTCTGAGCATTCTTGCAGCAGTTGGACCAAAGAAGAACGTCCTCCGCCGCTACCCTAGCGATGTGATGGATGCCCCAGGTTTCATTTCGGAATACCCGAGCATTTCATCTTCTCCACGTGTTCCAAGAATGGCAATGATCACAGTAGATCGGACTTTGTTGGTGAGTGCACCAAGCCAAATATCATTGAGGTTGTCTGGCCTCCCATTGTAGAGGCATTGAAGTTCGTCCCACAGAGGCGTGAGCAGGGGACATTGAAAGAGAAGGTGGTTGATGCTTTCGGTGGCACCACAAAAAGGGCAATCATCACCAATGGCAATGGAGCGCCGGAATCGTCGTTCGTTAGTGTAGACACGGTCTTTATTCGCGAGCCAAAGAAATAATCTGCTTTTGTTCGGAGCGTAGTTCTTCCAGATGGCCGCTGCAAGCTAATCAATGGGTTGGTGTCTCCGGAAAGCGGAGTAGACCAGCTTAGTCGTTAGTGGTTTGCCTTCATGCCTGCAAATTCTCTTGTCCTATAGCTGCAAATTCATTTAACCGATACCAACATAGTACGCAATTGAGCAAGCTCCATTTCTGCCGCATGGGATAATCTATTGGTAGGATCAAGGTTGAGCTCTGGGGAAGCCAAGACCCATGCAACGGAGGCCGACTGACGGTTTTGTAGTGAGAGTAGAGCGCCGGAAGGGTATCCGCTAGGTTTTCATTTGTTAAGTGTTTTTGAATCTTGGGGATCAACTGGAGCACAGAAGATTGCGTTCACCTCTTCTAGACGCCGCCACGCAGCAAAAGTGACGCATATTTGGAAAGAAAAATAGAGGCGGGTAACTGTTGAGGATATAACTATTAGAGTCACCCGCCCAGGAGGGGCCGGGTTACGTCATAATGGTCATCACGCGAAGCCCAGTACCAAACTTGAAGACGGCGGGTCAATAATGGGCTTAAGACCTGGATATGGCTTAAAGCCCGTAGTGATAACCGCCATTATGGTGAAACTTGTAGTGTAAGGCAAGAATAGTTAAGAGTCCGAGCCGGACACTGTTATGAGTCGGCCGGGACTTTGAGAGCTGCGGGGCCTCAACCTCTCTATATAAAGGGACGACCCGGCGGCGGTTTAGGGACAAGAAAGACCAAATCGATAACCAGGCTGTACGGTTTAGCTCCTCGTCGTCGAAACCCTAATCAATACCACCTCAACTGGACGTAGGCTTTTACCTTCACTGTAAGGGGCCGAACCAGTATAACCCTCGTTTTCCTTGTCCCGTTTAACCCCTTTAAGCTTCCTAGCAGCGATGGCTCCACGACTAAGTCCTAGCACGAGGACATCTGCCGTGACAATTCCACGACAGTTGGCGCCCACCATGGGGCCAGCGCACGGTGGATTTGTGTTCTTGAAGGGCAGCTTCGAAGGGCTCAAGGGATACGCTGTGGGCCGGATGACCAAGAGTCGTCGCGGCAAGCTCTACATCGACGATGCAAACTGGGGCCCTGACGCCGGCTCAATCGAGTACGGGTACCGGGTCCCCTTGGGCGGAATCCATGTCTTCATTGGCAAGATTGGTGAGCCGGGCCCTGAGCCGGACCTCTACGCCGATCTCATCGAGACGGCACAGCGTGCACGACCCACCCGGGCTCTACCTGCCTTGAAGCATGCTTGCGTGGGATGTGTCCATGGAGGACTCTTTGAAGGATCTGGATCTGGTGATGAGACGGCCGCCGGTTCTGACGGCGAGTCATCTACGGATGAGTCAAACTCGTTGTATCAACTTCAAGATGGCAGGCTCAGGGGCTATTCCGATGGTGACAGCATTCTGGACCCCTTTGAGCCGCCGAGCCGGGTTGGAATCTTCATGGCCGGCGCACAACCTGTTCAAAACCCCGCCACCGGGTCAGGAAGCCCTGTGCCCTCGCCGGCTCAGGTGCTGATGGATCTCACAGACAAGATAACGGTCCTGTTGACCGCTACGGTTGCCCCAGCTGATCAAGTTCAGCATGACGCGGAGGTGGCACAGTTAAAGTTGGATTTACCAAAAGACAAGGAGGATCTGGCGGCGGAAGGGATCAGGATGGCTAAAGAGAGGGCAGCTCTCGACGCCCAGACTCAGCTGATTCAGGCACAGTCTTTCCGGCTCACGATGGATCAAAACGCGTCCAATGAGGTCATGAGAAGGAGGCATCAAAAGGCCCAATCTCGACTCCCTCCGGTTTACGATCCTCGAAACCTCTTCAACACGCCTGGTGCAGGGCCTAGTAACCCGCCAGAGATCATAGTGCCCGGGGCTGGAACGCCAATTCAACCCCAAGTGATGGGGCCTCCCCGGGTGAACCCTGCCACGCCTCAGTACGTGCCAATACCACCGGGTCATTATGCCAACCCGTTGGAAAACATGGTCGCCGCGGCGGCGCGGCTGGCGGCTCTCCCAATCGATGGTTACTCTCCAACGGTGGTTGAAACCCGCCGGGTCAGAGAACTCCTTCAGACGGCTCTGGCACAGCAAGAGGCATATTCTTATAGCCGGGACAGGATTCATTCAACCCCTCGTCCAGGCCGGAGCCCGAGTTATAGCAGGCACATGGTCTCAGCGACCGGCTCAAGCAATGTCCGACGCCATGACTTGCCTCCTGGCCACGGCCCGGCTCATAACGGAGCCTTTCACGCGGTAGACCAAGACAGAGCACGGCAAGAGGCGGAGCAGGTGCCTCAGTTGACGGCTTACCAGCCACCCCCGGCTTATCCGACGGCTTCCATCGACGTGGGTATACCTACGAGGACTGGAGGTGTTCCTTGTCTGGTGTCGGCTCTCCGTAACGAACGTCTGCCCAAGGATTTCAAAGGGCCAAGGAAAGTGCCTAATTACACAGCTGATTTGCAACCCGGAGCATGGATCGAGAGTTACGAGATGGCTATGGAGTTGCTAGAGGTCAGTGAAGCGGCAATGGCCAAGTACTTCACCATGATGTTAGATGAGACTTCCCGCACTTGGTTGAAAGGGCTGCCGCCGAATTCTATCGGGTCTTGGGCTGAGCTAAAAGCCCGGTTCATCCAAAACTTCAAAGATACCTGTAGGCAGTCTATGTCCATTGTGGATTTGACTAACTGTAAGCAGCAGGAGGGTGAGTCTACAACCCATTGGGTTCGCCGAGTCAAAGAGATAATACATTCATCGGATAAGATGGATGCCGGCTCTGCAGTCTTAATGTTGGAACAGAATTGTCGTTTCATGCCCCTAAAGATGAAACTCGGGCGGCTCAAGCGCGATTGCAATGATATGGGTACGCTGATGGCGGCTCTCGTCAAGTACGCCGACTCTGATAGTACCAAGGACCCCGCGTCGGATGACGAAAGGACAGGGAAGGGAAAGAAGAACGGCAATGGCAAGGGCCCTCAGCATAACCCGGCGAACCAAGGAGGAAGCAAGCATAAGGCCGATGGCAGCATAGAGTTTGTGGCCAACGCTAGCTCACAGGGTAACAACCAGCGACGTAAGGGGAGGCCCCCTCCCCGAGCCGGCGGGTCCGGCCCGACACTTGAGCAGTTGTTGAATGAGCCTTGTCCAAGGCACGGCTCTAGGGAGAAGCCGGCTACTCATCTGTGGAAAGATTGTGCAATCATGAAGGCCTTTAAGAATTCCAATGCTTTTAATGGCAACAATGGCCCGGGCGGCGGCTCGGGCGCCGATGGCTTTCATGGCCCGGGCGGCAGCTCAAATTCCAATCCTCAGAATGTTCAAGGGGGCTTTAATCAGCAGTCCAGCCAGGGTCATCAACAGCAGCAGGGGGGATACCAGACCAATCCAAAGCAGCTTAATGGTGGACAGTATCATGTGTTTACCACTAGCCTGTGCAAGCGAGATCAGAAGCTTCATAAGAGAGCTGTGAATGCTGTTGAGCCGGCGGTTCCACGTTATTTAAGATGGTCTGAGCAGCCCATTGTGTGGAGTAGAGAAGATCACCCTCCCCGAGTTGACAATCCGGGTCACCTGGCCCTGGTGGTGGCTCCTCAGGTGGGGGGATATAAATTCACTAAAGTGCTCATGGACGGAGGCAGCAGCATCAACATCCTTTATTATGAGACTTTCCGTCGTATGGGATTGATTGATAAGAATCCCAGCTAGTCCAACACTGTTTTCCATGGTATGGTGCCTGGTAAGTCGACGTATCCAGTTGGTAAGATCGAGCTGGAAGTGGCTTTTGGAGATGAGTACAACTACAGGGCGGAAAAATTAACCTTTGAGGTGGTTAAGATAAGAAGCCCGTATCATGCTTTATTTGGGCGGCCGCCTTACGCCAAGTTCATGGCACGGCCGTGTTACATATATTTGCAGCTCAAGATGCCGGGTCACAATGGGACCATTACGGTTCATGGTAGCCGAAAGATAGCCTTGGAGTGTGAGGAAGGTGACGCGGCTTACGCTGAATCTATTTGTGCGACAGAGGAGTTGAAGTTTTACAAGGACAATGTTGACCCGCAGATATGACGTCTTTAAAGAAGCCAACCACGGAGCATGAGCCGGTAATGAAATTTAAGTCTGCTGATGAGACTAAACTTGTTGATTTTGTTCCAGGGTGACTCATCTCAACAATTCAGCATCAGTGCCAATCTGGACCCGAAATAGGAAGGCGCGCACATCGAGTACATCCGTGAGAACAGGGGCATCTTTGCATGGAAACCTTCTGACATGCCGGGAATACCTAGAGAACTCGCTGATCACACTCTCAATATTGATCCGAAGTTTAAGCCGGTCAGGCAATTCCTCCGGCGGTTTAATGAGGAGAGGCGGAAAGCTATTGGTGAGGAGGTGGCCCGGCTCTTGGCGGCCGGGTTTATCGTTGAAGTTTTTCATCCAGAATGATTAGCTAACCCGGTGCTCGTACTCAAGAAGAACGGCACCTGGCGGATGTGTGTGGACTACACGGACTTAAACAAGGCTTGTCCGGCTGATCCTTTTGCTCTCCCCCGTATTGATCAGATTATTGATGCTACGGCGGGTTGTGAGCGCTTAAGTTTTTTGGATGCTTATTCAGGCATCAGATTAAAATGGCAGTTAAGGACCAGGAGAAGACATCGTTCATCACTCCTTTTGGAGCCTTCTGTTATGTATCTATGCCTTTTGGGCTTAAGAGTGCACAGGCGACTTACCAGCGTTGCATGCAGAATTGTCTTCATAACCAGATTGGGCGCAATGTTCATGCTTATGTGGATGATATCATGGTTAAATCCAGGGAGAAGGAGACCTTGATAGATGATTTGAGAGAAACCTTTGATAATCTCTGGGTCTACAAGATGATGCTTAACCCGGCCAAGTGTGTTTTTGGTGTTCCTGCAGGCAAGCTCTTGGGTTTTCTGGTTTCTCATAGAGGCAGTGAAGCTAACCCGGAAAAGATCAAGGCAATCACCTCTCTGGCTAAGCCGGCGTGTATAAACGACGTCCAGCGTCTGGCGGGTCGCATTGCTGCTTTAAGCCGGTTTATAAGCCGTTTGGGTGAAAAGGCCATGCCGCTGTACCAGATGATGAAGAAAACAGATGACTTTGTCTGGAATGATGCTGCCAATGCTGCTTTTGAGGATTTGAAGAGACAGCTGGCTGAGCCCCCAGTTCTTGCTGCTCCTGTTGACAAAGAGCCCTTATTGCTGTATGTAGCCGCTAACACACGAGCCGTCAGTGTGCCTCTGGTGGTGGAGCACAAGGAAGAGGGTAAGGAATATCCAGTTCAGCGGCCGGTTTACTATGTCAGCGAAGTGCTCATTGAGTCCAAGCAACGGTATCCACATTGGCAGAAGCTTGTTTATGGGGTATTCATGGCAAGCCGGAAGCTTAAGCATTATTTCCAGGGTCACCCTATCACTGTGGTTAGTTCTGCTCCCCTAGGAGATATCATCCAAAACAGAGAAGCCACAGGGAGAGTGGCTAAGTGGGCTACAGAACTTGGACCTCATGGCCTGAGGTATGTGGCACGTACTGCTATCAAATCTCAAGCATTGGTGGATTTCATCAATGATTGGACAGAGCTGCAGGTGCCTGAAGAGAAACCGGATAATACATACTCGACTATACACTTCGACGGGTCTAGGAAATTGGAGGGCTCGGGGGCTGGAGTTGCATTAGCTTCCCCTCGAGGTGACAAATTTTGCTATGTGCTACGGTTGATGTTTCCCTGTACTAACAATGCAGCTGAGTACGAGTCCTTGCTCCATGGTCTTCGGATGGCTAAGGAGATGAGTTTGAGCCAGGTAAGGTGCTTTGGCGACTCAGATTTAGTGGCTCAACAAGTGTCGGGCAAGTGGGACTCCAAGGACCCTCTCATGGCGGCTTATCGCCGCGAAGTTGATGCCATTGCTGGACACTTTCAGGGTTACCAAGTAGAGCACATCAATCGCAGGAAGAACGAGGCGGCTGATGCTTTAAGCCGGCTGGGTTCTCAGCGAAAGCCGGTGCCACCTAATACTTTCTTGGACATTTTGCATAACCCTTCTGTCAAGTTGCCTACAGAGGAAGACTTGGCTGTTCCTGACCCGGAGGCACAGTTGGTGGCGGCTCTCCACATCACCCCAGACTGGACAGTACCATACTTGGCTTTTATGACCCGGGGAGATTTGCCTGAGGATGAAACTTTGGCCAGACAAATAACCCGGCGGTCTAAGTCAATGGTCATTATCAATGGTGAGTTGCATCGTCGCAGTGCTACTGGAACTTTCCAGCGTTGTGTTTCCCCTGAGGAGGGTCAAGAAATCTTACGTGAGATTCATGAAGGGGATTGTGGCCATCATGCCGGCTCAAAATCCCTTGTGGCCAAGGCTTTTCGTCATGGTTTTTATTGGCTGACGGCTCATGCTGATGCGGAGGACTTGGTCAGTAAATGTGACGGTTTTCAGAGGTTCTCGCAACGGGCTCACGTGCCGGCTCAGGAGCTGAGGATGATTCCAATTACTTGGCCATTTGCGGTCTGGGGGCTTGATATGGTTGGGCCTTTTAAAAGATCCAAGGATAAGAAGACCCACCTCTTGGTGGCAGTTGACAAGTTCACAAAGTGGCTTGAGGCAGAGCCCGTTAGCAAGTGTGACGCAGCCACAGCGGTTCAGTTCATGAAAAGGGTGATATTTCGCTTTGGCTTTCCACACAACATTATAACTGACAATGGGACCAATCTGTCTAAAGGCGCCATGGAGGAGTTTTGTCAACGAGAGCATATTCGACTTGATGTTTCATCAGTGGCTCACCCTCAATCCAATGGTCAAGCTGAGAGAGCTAATCAGGAGATTTCGAAGGGTATCAAGCCCCGGCTTTTGGTCCCTTTGCAACGGACGCCGGGTTGTTGGGTGGAGGAGTTACCCTCTGTATTATGGAGCATCAATACTACTCCTAACAGATCTACGGGTTACACGCCTTTCTTCAGGTTTATGGAGCGGAAGCAGTCCTCCCTAGCGACATCCGTCATGACTCGCCTCGAGTGGCGGCTTATGTTGAGGCGGATAATGAGCGGGCACGCCAAGATGCTCTTGACTTGTTGGACGAACAGCGTGATGTGGCAGCAGCTCGCTCGGCGATTTATCAACAAGACTTGCGCCGTTATCACAGCCGCCGGGTTAAGTCCCGGGTCTTACAGGAAGGTGATCTGGTGCTCCGGCTTATCCAAGATCAAACAGATGCACACAAGTTATCCCCGCCTTGGGAAGGGCCCTTTGTGGTCAGCAAGAACTTGCACAACGGGTCATACTACCTTATCAATGTTCAGGAGCACAAAGATTCACGTAAGTCGGAGGAAGAGACCCGTCGGCCGTGGAACATAGCTCAGCTTCGGCCTATTACACTTGAGCCACCGGCTCTCATAATGTACATATTTCTATAGCCATGTATATATTATGATAAATAATAAAGCAGGACCTCTGTCCTTTTCTCCTCCAAAGGTAAACATGTTATTTCCATTACAACATCACATGGTCACTTGGAGGTGGATCCGGCTTACGATCGTATTCGAATCTAGCCGTTAATAATATGATCACTTGGGGGCTTCTTGTTCAAACATAGGTCGTATTCGAACAAAAGAGAACATAGCTGTCGATACCCACTTGATTGGCAAACTGCCGAGCTCATTGGGGAGTTTCCTTGATTATATTTGAATCATGGCTCAACCCCCTTTGGGAACCGACGTGGATCGTATTCGAATCAGCGTCGTTAAACAACTCTTAAGGTCATTTGGGGGCTTCCTGTTCAAACATGGGTCGTATTCAAACCTAAGAGAACATAGCTGTCAGTACCCTCTTGATCGGCAACGCCAAACCCACTGGGGGCTATATGATCGCATTCGAATCTTAGCTTAACCCCTTTGGGATGGTTTTCTGGTCGTATTCGAACCAGAAGCCCCTAAGTTTTGATCTTTTGGTTTGCAATAAGTTCTTTTGATCATATCAACAGTGTGCAAGGGCGGTTCTTAACTCTGCCGGCTTAAATTAGATTAACAATGTTGATAGTGTACAATAAGCATTATCGATGCTGTTGAGCCGGGCTTGAGTTCTCAACCTCATTATTTGGGTTACATAAACCGGAAGTGTATGTGAAGGCGGGCAGGTATGTTCTTATGGTTATCTCGACGATATGATAGAGAGCCGGTTTCTTATGACCTTGATTCATATTCCGGGTTATATGTAAAACATATGATTCTCCATGCGGTAAGCTGCCTAGAGACTTGTGATTCATTTCTCTATGCAGAACAATTAAAGACAGTTCTTCAAGCTTAAGGAAAATAAATGATCAATTGTAACCCGGAGGAACATAAAGAAGCAGCTTCAATGGAGTTAAGCATTCAACACATGCACGATGGTACGACAAAATTAAGTTTTTGTCCTACTCTATTACAAGACTCCCCGAGTCTAAAAGGTGAGGCATTGTTTATAAGGTGTAACCATGAGCCGCCTAAAATATCAAGATGCTTGTTGGGTCGAGGCTTCCGGCTCATCCCTCTCTGCTCCTCCGGCGGTTCCCATGACCTGGAAGGTTGATGATTTTCAGTCAATGCCGCTCAACGCTTCAAATTGAGCCTCGTCATCAATTAACCCGGCCGGGTCAACTTCTATGGCAAAGGTATGCTTACGAGTCGGAGGGATCAAGCTGATTGCTTCATAGCATGGAGTGGGGATCCTCTGATTTTCCGCGTCATAGCCCGGCTGATACTTGGTAAGGTCGGTGTCATTCCCAATCAGGGTGGCCACCGGGCGCACGCTCTTTACACAGGCGGCGAAGTCTTTTTGGTCAAAGGGGGTACCGTCTTCTTTCAGATTGGGGTATCCAAGAGCAATGTCGGCCGGGTCTAGCTCCGGGAGAAAAGCCTTGGCCCGGCTCAGAGCAGCTATAGCTCCGGCTCTTGCAGAGGCCCGTCTTAGTTCTTGGAAGTGCTGAGGAAGAACGGCAATCCGCCTGAGTGTCGGAGTAAACGGCCACGGGTAGCCTAACCGACTACCCCTGGCGCTTCAGCAAAATTATCAGGCCTTTGGGGCCTTCAAGCATTCCAAGCATTTGGGCCGCCTTCCCTAGCCGGCCACCTCTAAAAGCCGACTCCCGGGAGGCGACCCAGCCTCACCGAGTCCCCCCGCGGCGACTACGGGGTGGCCGACTCCGAGAAGCCGGCCGAGACCGCAACCACTCCTACATAACGGCGATGTGATGGGGTGTGGCCACAGTGCAGCCCACTACCCCCGAAGCCCGAGGCGGGCGCGGCACCAGGAGGCCGTACGGGACAGACGTCTCCCGTGCGGCTCGGCACTGTAGCCATGCTGACCTCGACATCATCCACGACCCCCTCCTGTACGACCCAAGGACCGCGGGCCCCTTCAGCCAGAGAGAGGCATGAAGGCGGCCCGGCCTTCTCCAGTCGGCCGAGAGCATAGCCGGCCTCCCGAGGCCGGCTGATCCCCTCCTCGAAGTAGGAGCCCCATTAAGGAGACAAGGCGAGGTAAGGCTACGGTGATAGCCCCCGGGGCGGTCCACTGTAGCCACGCTTACCTCGACAAAGCCCTCGCCATCACAGGTGAGGCTGCAGTGAACAGCCGCCGACAAGACCCTAGGCGATGGGGCCGGCCTGTCGACCAAGTAGCCGGCAGCCGGCGGGACCCAGCGGCCGGCGGAGAAGCCGGCTAGCATAGACACTGACCGCTGGGACCAGATCCCAGTCGGATTACCATTGTACCCCCGGGGAGTAGGCCTATATAAACCCCCCGGAGCACCCATGCAAAGGGTTGGGACCCAAGCACAGTTGGCTTCCAAGCATAGAGTGGCCATCTAAGCATAGCACACACACCATAGATAGAGAGAAGCAAGAGCTAGCCTTGTTCTTCTTCTCCCTTGATCTCAACAGCTCTAGGAGGGATTGTAGCTAGCTTTTGTCGATCTAGTGATCATGCGGAGACCCCGCAGAGCAGGACTAGGGGTGTTATCTCCTCGGAGAGCCCCGAACCTGGGTAAGATTCGCCGGCGTGCATGTCTACGCCTCATCCCGTTTTCAGGCACCGGCGACGTTTTATTGGCTCCCACAATGATAAGCCATCCCTTGGCATATGTCGCACCGACCACCCGACGTTTGGCGCCCACCGTGGGGCCAGGTGCACCGTCGTCCGGAGACCTGTTCTGGACGGGAACCCTCTTCCTCCCCCGCGAGCGCAGCCAGCCTGCTGCGCCCGATGGCGTTTGCCTCGACGCGCTGCGAGGCGCCGACGACGCCTGCGCAGCGAGCCGCCTCGCCGATCTGCTCGGCGAGACTCGCATCTCCGACGAGCCTGCGTCCGACGCAGGCACCGACTACCCCGAGAGCCGCCTCGTCAGCCTCCTCGACCAACTTCACGTCTCCAGCGAGCCTGCTGCGGACATGGAGTGCGTCGGTTCCACCGACCCGATGCTCATCGACTCCGACTCCGCGTCGCTCGACGCCTACCCCTCCAATGTGGTGGTCTTTGACGACCCCCTCCCTCGACCTGATAGCGGCAGCAGCGCTGTCACCGAAGTGCTGGTCATCAGCCACGCCTCCAACTCGGGCGAGAACGCCCGCGACGCTCAGCAAGCGGCGATGCACGACCTCTTCGTCCCCATCCCGGCCGATGCCGACGCCGACACCCTGGAGGCACGCCGCCTCGCCCTCATTGCAGAGGGCAAGAAGATAGCCTCGATGAGACGCCTCACTGAGGCCCACCAGCGCGAAGTCGACCGCGCCGCCTTCGGCACGCCGCCCCCTAGCGGCCCGAGCCGAGCCGGCTTCGTCCAGAAGCGCGGCGCAGCCGTTGCCAGTATGCTGGGCACAGATCGCCCCGTCTACGCCACCCCGCTCGAGAATCTGCGGGCCGCTCAGGCGGCTGCAGAAGAGCTCAATGGGCTGGGAGCCAATGAGCTCCCCTACATGACAAGACGGATCCAGCAGCTGATCGATGCGGCTGCAGAACGACACGAAGCCGGCGCCCGCACCGATAGCCATCCTCCGCGCTGAGAACACGCCGCGACGTCCCGCACGCCGACTGCGAGCGGCGCGCGCCAGAAGAAAGACAAGGAGCCGGCTGCCAGCCGCAGCCGGACCCGCATCACCATCGAGCGCGACGCGGATGGCCGCCCTCGAGCGGTAGAACATCAAGGGAATCTACCTCCTCCCCCGCCTCGAAGAGAAAGGCGCCTTACCCCGCCACCGGTCACGCATCCGACTCTTGGTGACCGACTCGGTCGCCGGGAAGGAGTCGGCGAGAACGACGCCCGCCACAGGATCGACCGCCTAGCTCGATCCTTGGCGTTAGAAGAAGAAGACGATGTCGGTCCGCCATGCTTTGGCCCCCGCATCCGCGACGAGCCCTTTCCCAAAGGGTTCTCGCTCCCCAGAGACACGCCCAAGTACAACGGCTCGGTGAAGCCGGAAGATTGGCTCATCGACTACTCCACGGCCGTCAGCATAGCCAACGGCAACCGGCGCGTCGCCGTGAAGTACGTCCCCCTCATGCTGCAAGGCACAGCGCGCACATGGCTCAACAGCCTCAAGCCCTACAGCATCAACAGCTGGCTAGACTTCACCGAAGTCTTTGTCCGCAACTTCACCAGCACCTACAAGCGGCCTCCCAAGCCTCGCCAGCTTTCCCTCTGCGTCCAAGGGCCCAACGAGTCGACTCGCGACTACCTCACGCGATGGGCCGAGCTCCGCAACTCTTGCGAAGGGGTGCATGAGGTCCAGGCCATCGAGTACTTCACCGCCGGGTGCCGAGAGGGCACCCTCCTCAAGCACCGACTCCTCTGCGACGAGCCGGCTACCCTCGATGAGTTGCTGATCATCGCTGACAAGTACGCCACCGCCGACTCCTCGATGAAGACCGAGCTCCGAGTGGATGCCTCGGGGAAAGTGATTGCTCCGGCTCCCAAGACGCCGGCTGGCGACGCAAACCGGCGCCCCTACCAGAACGACCACAAGCGCAAGGGGCCTATGCCGACTTCCTCTAGCCGGCAGGTGGCCACGGTTGAAGAAGAACAGCCCGAAGAGCGGCCCGCCCCTAAGAAGAAGGGCGGCCGGCCGCCTTGGCAGCCGTCCTTTTCCTACGAGCAGGCTCTTGACGCCCCCTGCAAATTTCATAGCGGCGCGAAGCCGTCCAACCACACAACCCGCAAGTGCCACTGGCTCACCCGCATCACCAAGGGCGAGGGAATGCAGCCGCCTCCTCCTCCTCCCGGCCCGCCGCCTCCAGCCCCCCAGCAGCCGGCGTCTCGGCCGGCAGTCGGCGCCATCCAAGACGAGTTCCCCGAAGCGCACGACGCCTACGTCATCTTCACAAGTCAAACTGACGACAAGCGCAGCCGACGCCGGCAGCACCAAGAAGTGAACGCAGTCGCCTCTAGCCCCGTCGAGTTCATGCATTGGTCGGAAAAGCCCATCAGCTGGAGCCAGGCCGACCACCCAGAGGTGATGCCTTCGCCTGGCTCCTACGCTATGGTCTTGGACGTCACCCTTGCGACGGAGAGGCGGGCTGCCAGATTTTCCCGCGTCCTGATAGACGGCGGAAGCAGTATCAACATACTGTACCGTGATACCATGGACAAGCTGAACATCAAAGTGAAGCAGCTCATGCCGAGCCGCACCGTCTTCCATGGCATCGTACCCGGCTTATCATGCTCTCCGATCGGCAAGATCAAAATGGATGTTCTCTTCGGGGACAAAGATCATTTTCGCCGGGAAGCAATATGGTTCGAGGTAGTGGATTTAGAGAGCCCCTATCATGCACTGCTTGGCCGACCTGCTTTGGCCAAGTTCATGGCTGTGCCCCACTACGCCTACCTGAAGATGAAGATGCCGAGCTCAAAGGGGATCATCACCATAGCCGGCGACTACAAGAAGTCCATCGAGTGTGCCATGGCCAGCAGCCGGCTGGCCGAGTCCCTCGTGGTGGCAGAAGAGAAGAAGATGTTGGAACGGGTTGTGGCCATGGCCGGCAAGCAGCCGGCCTTGTCCCCCAATCCCAAGGACTGTGATGCGCAGGGCTCCTTCCAGCCTGCGAAGGAGACGAAGAAGATACCTCTGGACCCGGAGCACCCGGAGATGTTCGCAGTGATCGGGGCGAACCTGGACAGTAAATAGGAAGGCGAGCTCGTCGACTTCCTCCGTGAGAATCGAGACATCTTTGCATGGTCCCCAAAGGACATGCCGGGTGTCCTGAAGGATTTCGCCGAGCACAAACTACACGTCCGAGCTGATGCGAAGCCGGTCAAGCAACCCCTCTGCCGACTATCAGAAGAGAAGCAAAGAATTGTGGGAGAAGAAATAGCCCGGCTCCTTGCCGCCGGCTTTATCATGGAAGTGTTTTTTCCAGAATGGCTGGCCAATCCAGTTCTGGTTTTGAAGAAGAATAACAAGTGGCGTATGTGTATAGACTACACAAGTTTGAACAAGGCCTGCCCAAAGGATCCGTTTGCTTTGCCACGAATTGACCAAGTAATAGACTCCACAGCCGGATGCGAGCTGTTAAGTTTTTTGGATGCATACTCAGGGTATCGTCAGATCAAGTTGGACCCGGCTGACCGCCTGAAGACTGCCTTCATCACACCCTTTGGAGCTTTCTGCTACCTGACGATGACATTCGGCTTGAGAAATGCCGGTGCCACCTTTCAGCGTTGCATGCAGAAATGTCTCTTGAAACAACTCGGCAGAAATGCCCACGTCTACGTAGACGACATTGTGGTGAAGACAGAGAAGCGCGGTACCTTGCTGGAAGATCTGAAAGAGACATTTGCCAACTTGCGCCGATTCCAGATCAAGCTCAACCCCGAGAAGTGCGTGTTCGGAGTGCCAGCCGGCCAGCTGCTAGGCTTCCTGGTCTCAGAACGCGGCATTGAGTGCAACCCTGTCAAGATCAAAGCCATTGAGAGGATGGAGATTCCCACCAAGCTGCGAGATGTGCAGAAGTTCACCGGCTGCTTAGCCTCCCTAAACCGTTTCATCGGCCGACTAGGAGAGAAGGCCCTCCCTCTGTACCGACTCATGAAGAAGTCCACTCACTTTGAGTGGAATGATCAAGCCGACCAAGCCTTCCATGAGTTGAAGAAAATGTTGACCACTCCACCTGTCCTGGCTGCGCCGACTGAGAAGGAGCCCATGCTCCTCTACATCGCCGCGACAAGCCGAGTCGTCAGCACTGTCGTTGTGGTCCAGCGCCCGGAGGAAGGCCGAGCCCAGCTAGTCCAGAGGCCGGTCTACTATCTCAGTGAAGTACTGTCCAGCTCGAAGCAAAACTACCCGCACTACCAGAAGATGTGCTATGGGGTGTACTTCGCCGCCAAGAAATTGAAGCCCTACTTCCAAGAGCACCCCATCACGGTCGAGTGCACTGCCCCGCTCGCCGAGATCATAGGCAGCCGGGATGCATCCGGCCGGGTGGCCAAATGGGCCATTGCCTTGGCGCCCTACACGATTTTCTATCAACCCCGCACCGCCATCAAGTCGCAAGCATTGGCCGACTTCCTCGTCGACTGGGCCGAGACCCAGTACTTACCGCCGGCTCCCGACTCTACTCATTGGCGGATGCACTTTGACGGGTCCAAGATGCGCACCGGCTTGGGAGCCGGCATCGTCCTCACCTCTCCCAAAGGCGACAAGCTCAAGTACACGCTACAGATCCACTTCGCCGCCTCCAGCAACGTGGCCGAGTACGAGGCGCTCGTACACGGGCTCCGGCTAGCCAAAGAACTTGGCATACGCCGGATCCTGTGCTACGGCGACTCAGACTTGGTGGTCCAGCAATCATCTGGCGACTGGGACGCCAAGGACGCGAACATGGCGAGCTATCGTTTCCTCGTCCAACAGATAAGCGGATACTTCGAAGGGTGCGAGTTCCTTCACGTGCCAAGGGCCGACAACGACCAAGCAGATGCCCTAGCACGAATCGGCTCCACCCGACAAGCCATACCGACTGGCGTCTCCCTCCAGCGCCTCCTCAAGCCGTCCATCAAGCCGTCTCCAGAGTCGGATTCCATCTTCGTGCCGCCTACGCCAGAAACAGCCGGATCCGGCTCAAGATATCCTGCAGGCGGCACGGGGACTTCGACGACTGGCCCGGGGACTGCTGTAGTCGCACCCGACCGGGGGACTTCAGAACCCGGCTCGGGGACCGCAGCAGTCGGCCCGGGGACTGGCTGCCTTGCGCTATATCGAAAGTTCTTCCTAAAAAGTCAGAAAAGTAGTGCGCCGGCTCCCGAGTCCCCTCTTGTTGCAAGTCGCAGCTCAAAGAATTGACTGTCCGACTAAGCAAGAGAGAAGACAGAAAGGTTGCCCACACGAAAAATGGCTCAGGAGTTACGAACCTATATAGCAAGAGGACGGCCCCAAAACATGCCCGCCGGCTGCCAGAACAGCCGGCTGGCCGGCTTCCTAAAAAACTTAGCTTCAGTCCAGCAGAGCTAAAGTACTTGCCCCCTCCCCAATCGGCCAGGCACCCCCCCCCCCCGGCTACAGATTGCAGAGCAACTGTTCGACTGGGGAGGCGGCAACCAAGGGAGGGCGGCAAAGAAAAAAGCAAAAGGACAAAAAGCGAAAGTATAAGGAAAGACCGATTGCATAAATTATATACATAAAGCCGCCCAGAGGCCGGCAGCAGAGTTAAGTTTGAATACACCCAGTGGGTGGAATTGTGCAGACTTAATCAAAACATTGTTCGAAAGTAACAAGACAGGGAAAAAAAGGAAAAAGAAAAGAAACACTAAGGCGCGACTTGGAGGCCGAGCTGATCGGTGAAGGCAGCTCGCCGGCTAAGGGAGTGGCCGCCTAGCTGGCCTCGGCTTGACCACCTCCAGCGGCAGGAGGCGTGGAGGTGCGCGGCGTAGTGCTGGAGGAGCGGTCAAGTTGGGGCTGGTCGGCCGCTCCACCAGCCGGCTCGTCGTCGTCACCTTCTTCCTCCTCCTCCTCGCCCTCGTCGCTGGAGTCGATCTCCTCCGCCGAGTCCTCGCCGTACGCCGGGTCCAGCCCGAACCAATCTTCCGGCTGGGCGACTCCATTGTCGTCCACCTCGGGGGCGAAGACGTTGGTGTCGGTGTAGTCGGCGATCGCTGAAGCTCGCCGAATGATGGCCGGCCTTGCCGGCTCCAGCTCCGTGTCGGCTTGCTGCCGCCAGGTAGCCAGCTGGTCCAGGCTCAGGCCGGGATACCAGGCCTTGACGAACTCCAGCGCCCGCCTGGCGCCGGAGCGAGTCGCTGACGCCTTCCAAGCCTCGAAGCGGCCGACCGCAACCTCCAGCCAGTCGGCGGTCCGACTGGGGGTGCGAGGGACCGCTTGGCCGGGCCAGAGGGCGGCCAAGACCTGCGATCCCGCGCGCTGAAGCCGGCGGAGAAGCCGGTGAGCCGGCTGGATGCGAGCCTGGATCGCCAGGAGCTGTTCCTCCAGCGAACGGCCGGCGGTTGGCGAGATCTCGAAGCCGGCTTGCCTCTTCGCCTGGCGACGAGCCTCGATGGCCTGGTTGGCAGCGGTGGAATAGCCGGGGAAGTACTCTGCGCGAAGAAGAAATGGAAAGAAAAACACCAAGATCAGAAAAACAAGCCAAAATGGCAGACGGCAGGAAGGACGAGGGGACAGACGACTTACCGTCAACCAGATCCTCAATCTGGCCGTAGCCGGAGATCAGAGTCTGCTTGACGTCCGCCCAGCCAGCCGCCTCAGTCTCGAACTCGGCCTGAAGAGCGGCTTCGCGGTCCTGCGCCGCCTTCAGCGCCGCCTTATGGCTCTCCTCCTGGTCGGCTAGCCTTTTGACCAGGCGGTCGCGCTCCTCCACCAAGGCGGCAAGCTCCGCGTCCTTGGCACGAAGAGCAGTCTGGGACTCCCCCAGCTGGGCCCTCAGGCCAGCGTTGGCCGCTGCAGAGGTAGAAGAAGAAGAAAGACAGTAAGGAATCATCAAGGAAGATCCAAGCCGACTGCTCAGCAGTCGGCCCGAATCTCGGGGACTACACCCAGTGGGTGCGCTGACGCGCCCCCACATGAGATAAACATCGAGTCACGTACCTCGGCTCTCAGTGAGATCGGCGGTCTTCTGAGTCAGCTCCCGAGCCTGGGAGTTGAAGGCGGCCGCTCGGAGGTTGTGGTAGTCCTACAAGGCAGACAGAAGACCAAAGTAAGAACAAAAGCAACAAAATCTCCAGGAAGTTCCAAGCCGCCTGCTCAGCAGCCGACTCGGAACTCGGGGACTACACCCAGTGGGTGCGCTGACGCGCCCCCACAGGAGAAGTCAAGATCAAGAAAGGAAAAAAGCAAAGTCAAGAAGAAACAAGATAGGAGCACTAACCCGGATGGCCGCCTGAGTCGCGAGGAACTCGTCGGTGAACTGCCTCAGCGCCGCGGCTTGGCTTTGGAGCCGGGTCCGGACGTCTTGCGCAGCCACATTCACCACGGCCGACCCTCCGCCGGGTGTCCACCCTGAGGTAGCGCTGGCCACCTCCGCGTCTTGGGCCGACGAGCTGGAGCCCACGCCGGCTGCGGCTCCGACGCCGCCTTCTGCGGCTCCGCTGCGGCCTTCCCCGCACGACGACTTGGCGGAATTCTGATGGCCACCTCGACCCTCGCGGCCGGCTCGCCCCCCGCCGACTGCGCAGGCGGCGGTTCAGGCCGGCCACCTTGGCCCGCCCCAGTCGGCGGGGTCGGCTCCGGAGCTTTCGCCAAGATGACGACGTCGTCGCCGTTTCCTCCCAGCCCCGGCTGGGAGCCGCTGGCTCCCCCTGGCGAGGGATCCATGCCCCCAGGCGCCATGGTGCGCAGGGGGGTGACCATCAGAGCCTCCCGTGTCGCCGCTTCGGCGTCGGCCTCCGCCTGGGCCTTAGCCGCGGCCTCGGCGAGCGCCTTCGCCGCCTCCTCCTCCCGAGCTGCCTGGGCGGCGGCTGCCCTCTGTGCCTCCGCCTCCTGCGCTTCCCGCTCCTCCCGTGCCTCCCGCGCGTTCCTTTCCGTCGCCTCCAGGAGGGCGGCGCGGGGATCTACGCGGCGGGTGGTGCTCCCAGAGCCCCCGGGCGACTCGACGACGGAGCCGGCAGCCACCCGCTCAAGCGACAGTGGAGCTCTGACCATCGAAGAAGAAAACGAGGATTCAAAAACCACCGAAGGAAAGAAAGAAGGACAGAGCGTAGGAAGAGAAACTTACGCCGACACAGTCTGTGGCTGCTTCACCACTTTGCGGAAGCGGGCCGCCTTCGCGGCCGCCTCTTCCCGCCTGGTGGCCGCCGCTCCACCCCTGGGCTTTTTCGTCCGGCTCCCGAACATGCCCTGAGTAGCGTGGCGCTTCTGGTCTCTACCCCGAGCAGGCTGCGCGCTGGAGGAGCCCGCACCGCGTCCGGCCGCCGGCTGGCGATGAGGGGCGGCTTCGGCCTCGTCCTCATCCGGCCAGTCGTCGAAAGTCGCGGAGAGCCCAAAGCCGCCTGCTTCGTCGCCGGCTTGGCCACCGGCCGGCTCAGCGGCATCTTCCATATGGACTGCCCCCAGATCGGGGTCATCCTGGTCGTGTTCGGTCCGGTCGGGGGCGAAGCGGCGCTCCACGTCTGCCCCGCCGGCCGGCCGGAGCAGAGGACTCTGTCGAAAAAAGCAAGCCGACTGAGTTAGTGTCGGCCCAGAAGAACTCGGCGACCAAGCTGAAAGAGAGAAAGAGACAAGGAGAGCGTACCGCAGGCGGAGGATTGGCGCGGCTGTACGGCTCCTTGCCGAATCGCCAGTTGTCAGGAAGTTGGCAGTTGGCAGTTGGCGAGGTAGTTCACCATGTCGGCGGCGTTGGGCGGAGGCATCTCCTTGGTGCACATCCGGCTCGGGTCGAGCTGGCCACTCATCTGACAGATCAGATGAGGCCGGCTCTGGAGCGGAAGGACCCGGCGCGTGACAAACGCGGCCAGGAGATCGGGCCCCGTCAAGCCCTCCGACTGGACCATCTCCCGGAGGCGGGCGATGGCGGCGTTTCCTCCCGGCGACAGCGTCACGGCCCGGAAGGACCACTGGGGCAGCCTGCCCGCCGGAGGGCCGGCCACGTAGGCCGGCAGGTTGAGGTAGTCGCCCCGGGGAGCGATGTTCCGCACGTAGAAGTATGACTTCTGCCATTTCTTCACCGATTGGATCAGCGTGATGACGGGGAAAGGGTTGTCGGCGCCTGATCTCCGCGACGCGATGAAGGAGCCTGTCTGAGCCGGCACGCCCCGCACGCGCGTGCCCAGCTTCGACTGGAAGAACTCCCCCCAGAGCTCGAGGGTGGGGAGGACGCCGACGTAGCCCTCGCACAGGGTGACGAAGGCCGAAAGCAGCACCACCGCGTTGGGGGTGAGGTGGTGCGGCTGGAGCTGGTAGAAGTCCAGCCAGGTGCGGAAGAAGGCGCTCACCGGCAGGCCAAAGCCGCGCAGGAAGTGCGAGCGGAAGACCACCCGCTCGCCCTCCCGCGGCGCCGGCCTGATTTCCTTCTCCAGCGGAAGGCGGACCTCCACCTTGTCCGCGCTGGGCAGACGCCGGGTGTCGCGGAGGAAGTCGATGTGGTCGCTATGAACAATGGAGCCGTCCCAGTCCCCGCCAAGCTACTCTACGTGGGGAGGCATGGCGGAAGCTAGCACGACGGCGGAGGAGTGTGCGGAGGAAGAGCGTGGCGGCGAGGCGCTGTCTCGAGAACGAGCGAGGCAAGAAAACGGTGGAAGCAGGAGGAGCGTGCGAGGGCCTGCCGCCCTCCACCTCCCCCTACTTGTAGCCTCGCGAGACCGAAGAGGCCGGACGTGGGGGGGGAGACGTGGGATTAACTGCGCCCACTCCCCCCACGTCTCGCGTTAATTGCGCATTAGTGCGAGCCGAAACTGCCGCACGGATCGTGCGGGCAGTTTCGGGATACAAAGGATCCGCGCCCGGGCCGGGGCGCGGACGTGGCGGGCCCCCCTTCCTGCGGCGACGTCCCGTCGCGCACATGGGCTGGCAGGCTTTCCGGCCACGTGGCACGCCGGCGGCCCGAAGCCGGCCCGCGGCCCGGCGCACGAGCTTGCGGGTTCCCGCCTCCCGACTCCAGAAGAATTCGACTAAAGGCGGCGCGCCTGATCGAGGCCGGCTCCCAGCTGCCGGCTTGTCATGATAGGAAGCTGATCGAGCTTCTTGAATCCCACTCCACCTCGAAGCCCAATCAGCTTCGGGGACTACTGTCGGAGTAAACGGCCACGGGTAGCCTAACCGACTACCCCTGGCGCTTCAGCAAAATTATCAGGCCTTTGGGGCCTTCAAGCATTCCAAGCATTTGGGCCGCCTTCCCTAGCCGGCCACCTCTAAAAGCCGACTCCCGGGAGGCGACCCAGCCTCACCGAGTCCCCCCGCGACGACTACGGGGTGGCCGCCTCCAAGAAGCCGGCCGAGACCGCAACCACTCCTACATAACGGCGATGTGATGGGGTGTGGCCACAGTGCGGCCCACTACCCCCGAAGCCCGAGGCGGGCGCGGCTCCAGGAGGCCGTACGGGACAGACGTCTCCCGTGCGGCTCGGCACTGTAGCCATGCTGACCTCGACATCATCCACGACCCCCTCCTATACGACCCAAGGACCGCGGGCCCCTTCAGCCAGAGAGAGGCATGAAGGCGGCCCGGCCTTCTCCAGTCGGCCGAGAGCATAGCCGGCCTCCCGAGGCCGGCTGATCCCCTCCTCGAAGTAGGAGCCCCATTAAGGAGACAAGGCGAGGTAAGGCTACGGTGATAGCCCCCGGGGCGGTCCACTGTAGCCACGCTTACCTCGACAAAGCCCTCGCCATCACAGGCGAGGCTATAGTGAACAGCCGCCGACAAGATCCTAGGCGATGGGGCCGGCCTGTCGACCAAGTAGCCGGCAGCCGGCGGGACCCACCGGCCGGCGGGACCCAGCGGCCGGCGGAGAAGCCGGCTAGCATAGACACTGACGGCTGGGACCAGATCCCAGTCGGATTACCATTGTACCCCCGGGGAGTAGGCCTATATAAACCCCCCGAAGCACCCATGCAAAGGGTTGGGACCCAAGCACAGTTGGCGTCCAAGCATAGAGTGGCCATCTAAGCATAGCACACACACCATAGATAGAGAGAAGCAAGAGCTAGCCTTGTTCTTCTTCTCCCTTGATCTCAACAGCTCTAGGAGGGATTGTAGCTACCTTTTATCGATCTAGTGATCATGCGGAGACCCCGCAGAGCAGGACTAGGGGTGTTATCTCCTCGGAGAGCCCCGAACCTGGGTAAGATTCGCCGGCGTGCATGTCTACGCCTCATCCCGTTTACAGGCACCGGCGACGTTTTATTGGCTCCCACAATGATAAGCCATCCCTTGGCATATGTCACACCAACCACCCGACACTGAGTACATCCGCCAGATGAGTCGGAACCTCATTGGACAGAGCCACAACGGCTAAAGCACGCTGTGACCCAGTGTAGAGTTGCTCCAGCAAGGTGTAAACAGCCTTCAGCTTGGTCAGAACATTTTGATTAAGATTGGAGCTTCTGGGATCTGTATAACAAAGTCAAGTGAGCTGATGGCCATGGTGGGACTTATGAGACATAAAGAAGGTAGAATTGTTACAAGCTTGCAGCATGACTTACCGAAGATTGCGGAGACCATTTGTGATACATGGCGTTTTAAGCCGGCAAGTTCGACGGTTCTCTTAGTCAGAGCAGCCTCCGCCTGTTCGGCCCGGCTGAGCAAGGCAGTCTTCTCCTCGGCCCAAGTCTTTCTTTCTGCTTCAAATTTCTTCTTCAGTTTTTCTTGTGCAGCAACACTAAACTCAAATTTGGCATTTGCCTTCCGGGTCTCAGTTTCCTGAGTCTTCAGGCGATTCTTCAGCTTGGAGATTTCAGATTCAAATTTCTTGCAGGCAGCCTGTACAAATTCAGGGTTACAGTTTGAGTAATTATCATAAAAAATTAAAGTCCCAAGCACTTTGCAAGCAAAGACACTTGGTACTTGGGGGCTAATGTATGCTGAAAGATTCTATTTATAATTGCCGGTTCATGAAGGTAAGCCGGAAGTTAAGTCTACAACGTATTCTATCATAAGTAATAGACTTGGGGGCTAGCATGGTAAAGATGATTATGGAGTAAGCAGGAGAGTGGTACCTCAGATTTTTGCTGTATCTGTTTTACCATGTCAATCTCCAAGTCCCGGCTGTTGTGCACTTGACCAATATAACCAGAAACAATGTCTCCAATGCTCAAGTTAGCATAGTCAGTGATCTCCAGTCTGGCCCTGCGGCGCTCCAGCAGTTCTTCTTTGGCAGAGCATTTGGCCAGCACAGTGGGTCTCCCCGGCTCGACAAACTCTGTCCGGTTGATTACAACGTCCGGGTCATCGGCCGGTTGAGCTGGGCTGGGGATCTCCAGGTTATTAGAGCCCTCTATGACTGGCTCGTCAGTTGGAGCGGTGGTTTCAGGAGCTGAGGCAGATGGCGGCTCATGAGCAGAAGCCTCCGGTTCAGTAAGGACCGGCTCTTCGACCGACTTATTCTTCTTCGCCCTCTTGCTGAGCTTTGCTTGAGCACTGAATGGACAAAAAGTTAGTACAAAAGCATGAGTAAGATAAGCACAACATAAGCTGATCATCATTACCCGGGTGCGGTCTTGAAAGCCGGCAAGTTGGATTGCATGGAGTCCCCGGAGGAAGGTGAAGTTTCCTGATAGTTTGAATCAGAAGAATTGAGCAGTTGACGAGTAATGCCCGCCAAAGGATGAAAAGGATATAAGTTGGAGATAACCTCGGTCCGGCGCTTCCTTGATGCTTCTGGTAAGCCGGAGGAGAGGTATGCATCCTTGTTGGTCCGGGTGTGCCTCCGGCTCTCATGAATCTGTCGCTTCAAAAGAAATTGAGGATCTTGATAAGCTAAAGGATGTGGAAATCTTACTTTCCGGGTTACTCTTCGGACTTTCAGCCTTGGCAAGGGCTCCGAGTCGAAGGAAAGTATAGTTACCTCTTCAATCACCGGGTTACTCGCTCCGGTGTCCTCCTGCTGGTAGTCAGTGTTGATAAGGTGGTTAAGAACAACAAAATAACAAGAGAAGAGCATAAGAATGAAGGGTTACCTCTGACTCGGAGGTGTCCTCTAGATGAAGCAGGTCTGAAGCGCTAGGTTTACTTCCCTTCTCACGGGGAGCGGCTCTCCTGGCGGCTTTCTTAGCCTTCCTGGCTTTTTTAGCCGCCTCATGATCATAGTTGACCTTCCAGAACTTATCATTAGCCTGAAAAATACAAACAAAGATTTCTTAAAGGTTCAGATGAAAACTATTAAATGGGAAAGCAAGGTGCTCAGGTCAGTGGCTTACCGCCGGAGCCGGGTTAGCTTTGCAGAAGGGGTTTAAGCCGGTCCTCCCGCAGTCTGCTAAGCTCTCGTTCAAGAGGGACTTGGTCATGTCGTCAACAATGTCCTCAGGTAGGTCATTGGGGCTGTGCCGCAGAGGATCATCCTTCCGGCCCGTGTAATCACACATTAAGCTGGGGCGACGGCTCAAGGGAATCACCCGCCAAGAGATCCAGACCCGGACCAGATCAACGTCGTTGAGGCCATTTCCCAGGAGAGCCTTAATCTTGTTGATGGTGGGGATCAGGGGTTGACGCTCAGCTTGAGATAGTTTGTCTGGGAGGGGGTGATTTGGCTCCAAACGCAGGGCACGAAAGCCGGGCAGAGGGTTCTCATCAGCCGGAGAAATATCCTGGCAGTAGAACCATGTCTGGTTCCAGTCTTTTGGGTGGCTTGGCGGCTCAGCATAAGGAAAGAGGCAATCTCTCCGTCGTTGAATTGAGATTCCGCCAAGTTCCAAGCTAGGCCCGTTGGCACACTCGTTCTGGCGGTTCAGATAAAACAGCTCCCTAAAGAGCAGTAGGCTGGGCTCTTCTCCAAGATATACTTCGCAGAATACTTGAAAGTTGCAAATATTTGACACGGAATTGGGTCCTATGTCTTGCGGCCAAAGATCGAAGAAGTTCAGAACATCTCTAAAGAATTTTGAGCCGGGAGGTGCGAAGCCCCGGCTCATGTGATCAGCAAATATCACAACCTCTCCGTCTCTTGGTTGAGGTCTTTCTTCGGATGGGTCAGGGGCACGATAGGACATGACCTCCTTTTTTGGCAGGTAACCCGTCTTCACGAAGTCAGCTAAAGTATCATCAGTAACATTGGATCTCATCCAGTTGCACGTAATGGGTGCCTTGGGAGCCTTGGGCGGCATTGTGAAAGATGAAAGCCTATGACAAAAGGAAATGTCCGGTTCAACTATCAGCCGGAGGAAGTTTACAGTTCAGTATTTAAGATGGCGGCTTATGAAGGGGTCTAATGACATATGGCTAATTGTGTCGGGTTATCTAAGTCGTTGTGGGCGTCATGAGTAATTTAAGTTGTTTAAAACTCTATCATAAATGAGCCGGAAATTTCACAGCGCATGGCCTCTTTTAAGCCGGATGTATGAGCCGCCATGGTTACCAGATGCAATTTTGACTAAGTGAGGCACAAACAAGTTTCACAGATCGCAGTAATTATTTTCGATCAGACGATCGTACAGAAAGGGAAAATTTCTAGACCTAGAACTGACACAAATGAAGTTCATAGGCTCGAATGGGGCCTCTGTGCAATGGAAAGGGATCTATGTGCATTTGGAAACAGGTGCGAAACAGCTACCGCAGCAGTTTTATACTGTTTAAAGATCAGGAAAAGGCGTCGAAGGTGGAAACTATCAAGTGTTCGTGACGAACGGCGACGAACACCGACGAACTCGAAGATCACTAATGCGGATCTGAGGAACAGGGAGGCATAAACTTACCGATGCAGAGTTACTGCAGAGATCCGCCGCGTTTTCCTGGTCAAAGTCAGGTTGATGCAGCGGCCTGAGTTGGTGAAGACGAGGAGATCCGCGGTGGCGGTGGAGCTCGAGCAGCAGCACAGTAGCGAGAGGAGGAAGATGACGAAGACATAAGGGTCGGGCCTATTTATAAGGCATGGCTGGTAAATGGGCGTGAGAAATGAGGAGACCACGACGTGATTATCTTGCCACGAAAACGCCTCGATTTTCGGGATAGCCATTAAAGATAAGATCCGTTGGGATATGACAGAATAAAAAACTGAACTTAATGGAAGATGACGTCATGGCGGGTTACCAGGAATCCAGAAGATGACGTCACGGCGGGTTATAATCTTCGCACAAATATAAGCCGGAAGATTTTCTCTCAAAGGGACTGAAGATTGACATGAACCGGTTCAAATCAATCTGGGGACTAATGTTGAGGATATAACCATTAGAGTCACCCGCCCAGGAGGGGCCGGGTTATGTCATAATGGTCATCACGCGAAGCCCAGTACCAAACTTGAAGACGGCGGGTCAATAATGGGCTTAAGACCCGGATATGGCTTAAGGCCCGTAGTGATAACCGCCGTTATGGTGAAAGTTGTAGTGTAAGGCAAGAATAGTTAAGAGTCCGAGCCGGACACTGTTATGAGCCGGCCGGGACTCTGAGAGCTGCGGGGCGTCAACCTCTCTATATAAAGGGACGACCCGGCGGCAGTTTAGGGACAAGAAAGACCAAATCGATAACCAGGCTGTACGGTTTAGCTCCTGGTCGTCGAAACCCTAATCAATACCACCTCAACTGGACGTAGGCTTTTACCTTCACCGTAAGGGGCCGAACCAGTATAACCCTCGTGTTCCTTGTCCCGTTTAACCCCTTTAAGCTTCCTAGCAGCGATGGCTCCACGACTAAGTCCTAGCACGAGGACATATGCCGTGACAATTCCACGACAGTAACTGCCTTTCTTGTTAGTTAATTTCTCTGAAAGAGTTTTTTTTAAAGGGGCAAATGATCAAATACCAGGCAAGTTTGTGGCAAAGATCAGTTACAATATAAAAGAAGCACAAATTCTGAAAGTCAAAGATTAACTTCTTGAATATGGAATGAAGAGAAAAACAAACAACCCTGCCTGACGAACAAACAGCCCTGCCCTTCATGAATTTTAAATTGTTCACGATTTTCATGAAAAATTTCATGACATTTAGAAGAAGTTCATGAATTTTAAAATGTTCGTGGTTAGAAATGCAAAGATGAGAAAATTTCATGATTTCTTAAATGAGAAAAGGATAAAATGAAAATGAAAAATGAAAAAAACAAACAAAAATAAAAATAAAATAAACAAAACCAACAAATAACGAAAAACCTGCAAAAAAACGGTGAAACCGTCCCCAAAATCGATGAGAAGAAAAAACTACATGCAGTCTACCCAACACCTCAAACTACAAGGGCCACTCAGAAAACAAAACTCAAAAAGAAAAAAAAACCTCAAACGTTCCTCCCATCGCCGCGGTTTGTCGGCCGCTGCGCTTCCGGTGGGTGGGCAGACGGAAGCGCGCGCCGGGCTTCCCTCCTGGGTACGACTCCGCTCCCCATCCACACGCCCTCAATCCTGCAACTTTACTTCCAACATCTCATGATATGTTTTCTTATGAGTCAACGGTGGGCTTAAGCCGGCCTGAACCATATATTACCGAATGAGGGCCTAATACAAGGGGTA